>NC_056727.1:721839870-721987370 GCF_019279795.1 Protopterus annectens | reverse complement strand
CTTCCAGTTAATGCTGTGACAGAAATAATTGTGCTTGGGCATCTCCATTAATGCTGTAAAGCTGGCCCTACTTTCAATGCTGGGAGAAAGAAAAAATTGTGCAAATTCTGGTAGCCTGCCATTGGTTCTGTTTCTATTGATACCAGAGCTGACAGAGACTGCTGGTACTGGGATGCATAGCCAATGAGAGAGAGAGAAAATGCAGACTGAGCAGGAAATTGTTTTTAAAGATCCAAGCTCAGCACTAAAAATGGCTCTGTAGCTGAGCAGGCGATCTCGTGGAGTTTTTAAAGAGCTCTACCAGGAAATTTGGTTCAGACTTTTTTGTTAATAATGTATGGGTGAGCGCCATAGGCTGCACCAGGCCCTGGGCATTCGTCTAGCTCACCTTGTGCCATGGCCCTGGTAAGCAGAGATCAAGGTGGACCAGTACAGAATCATACCACTCCCTACTAGCAGGTGGTAGGGAAGTATCAATGGTATGATTTATACTAGTCTACCTTGATCTGCTGGGCTTGGCTCTTAAAAAAAAAAACAAATTCCTGCTCAGCCAGCATTCTCTCTCATTGGTTCTGCATCCACACTAACTGCTAGACTGCCACTGAACTGCAAGCCTAGTAACTACCTATGAACTAGAGTAGGTATGGTGTAAAAGAAGGAAATTGATTGTAATAAAAAGAAGCATCATCAAATGAGCCATGGTCTTTAGATGTGATCTTTATTTCATTGTTTTGTTGAAAGTTGACAGTGTGTTTATTATTTAGCTATGAATAAACTGGACAGTATGAAGTCCACAAGTTTAATGTTAATGTTTTAAGTACATTTTTAATTTAACTTGCTTTTGCTGGTACACAGATGTAAAATGCACTGTTTGGGCTACAACAGTTTGTCTTGCACTTAGTGCAGATAAGTAAGGCTATGAGCTGTTAAAGAGCTGCTTCCTGTAATACATGGTTTGATTCCCTCAGGCTTCATTTGTCTTCTGTTTGACTCTGCCAGTTTACTTTACCAGACAGTACTCCTGGGCTGCTCTTTATTTATTTGTTTATTTATTTATTTATTTGTGATGTTTACCGGGAGGTTTACCGGGCCAGGGTGAGCCCGTTTTCAGTAGATCCTCAAGGAGAAAGGCTCCCAAAAACAAATAACATGATAAAGCTACAGAATCAAAATACAGAAATCAAGCAGCAATGGTACAGAACACTACATTACAGAATAGGAGATACAATAAAATAGACACTTGTGTCCAGTGAGCTGTCCAACGCTGTTGGCAAATGCTTTACACATTTGTCTTTTGAATTCCTGTACCCTTCATATAGGCACTAATTATTACTTCATAGATTCAAAGGTTAATGACACAGGGGCCCTTCTAAGACTAGCCAACCTTTCCTGAAAGAATAATGAGGTCCTGTATCCAAATACGACACTGTGGGCTAGGCATTTATAAGCTACCTCTGTCCATAAGGGTCATGGGTGCCATGCCTGGTGTAAATTTCCTATTCCCCAAACTTCACTGTTTGCTGTTTGAGTATGAATCCCAGCATGTCTCTTTTAGTTTATTTGGTTGCCAGATTCATTTCCATAAAATGTGACTTTCAAGGGCAAAGTTTACTATTTCTCATGTTAAATTTATTTTCAATATGAAACTATTTTGTTTTGTTTAGAAAATGTCTGTCAGAGTTTACTTTAAAATTTGAAATAAGTTTGAAATTAAATCCAAATGTCTGTGATAATTATAAAACTAAACAAGAAAATAGTATGTGCACCAGTAGTTTTGAACAATTTTTATTGTAACTGGGGAGTGACAGCCAAGTAATGGGATATTGATATGGGTGACTGAGACCTGATTCATTATGTTGCCTCTGGAAGTGTATGCTGCAACAGTACAGCATTATTAGCCATTCAAGCAGGTTAAGCCTGTACTGAATGATGTCAGAAGGGATAGCTATTCTTCATGACAGAGAAGATGTTGGGAGGTCAAAAATTAGATGTAGGTGTCCTGCAAGCATGAAAGCCTCCAAAAAAGAATTATGTTGTATATAGTAATATTTCTAAGTTTTGTATGACTTGTGAGTTGTTGAATGAAAGATGCTGCATCATTTATATTGTCTTTAATCAGTCATAATTTAGTACTAGGTTAGCTGCCCTTGTGGGCAATTTTAAGCCTAGCCAATTTCCCTTTCAAAGGTGAGAATTAAACCCTATACCTTTTGTCTGTGAGGTAAACACCTTAACCATTATGCCAAACTCCAACCCCCACAGGTAAATATTATGTTACACCTTCAGATTATTACAAGCCTAACCAATAACCAGAGGTCATACTCAAACATTGTACTTTCTATCTGTGGAGTAAACAAACTTAACCATTATACATTATTTAATGAACTGATTCATTACTAGGGCTAGCTTGTGTAACATAAGTTCATAGATTACTACTAGGCTAACTGTCCTTGTGGGACGTTTAAAGCCTAGCCAGTTTTATTGCATATGAGAATCAAACTCTGTACCTTGTGTTTCTTAAGATCAACACCTTAACCATTATGCCAGCCTCCTAGATATAGTCAAAACATTTTGTATTTTAGTAATATATTTTTAGTACCTTCTTTACAGCCTCTAGCAACTGCAGAGGGGCTGACATTTTTCAAGACATATAGTCTACATTATTTGGAGTGATGATCAAAACTACCTAATCTTCAGCATCCATTATGTTGTCATTGCTGCATATTACTCTGACTGCAGTGTTCTCTATAAGATATGAATGTAAAGAATGTGTGCATTAAGTTAAAAACTTACTTTTGCAGTTACAGATACAGGCAAGCAACAACTGAGGGTAATGCTACTCAACGCTAGAAGTCTAAACCTCAAAATGCACTCAGTCAAGACACTCCTTAAAATGGAGAACATTGATATCTGTGCAGTGACTGAAACCTGGTTCAAGGCTTCAGAGAGCACCCCTGCATTACCAGGATATAACTCATACCATACATTTCGGACATCTAACCAGGACCAGAACACCAAGGGTGGAGGTGTGTCCATATTCATTAAGGATATCCACACCGCCAGGCTAGTTGCCCAACATAATGCATCTGAAATTATCCAAGTGTAACTAACTCTGGGCAAAATTCTTGATATACTGGAAAATATTAGGGTTCAACCAAACACCCTAATAATGGGCGATTTCAACTACCCCATCATTAACTGGGAAAACTACTCATGTACCAACTCCTTCACTCAACGCTTTGTAGAATTCATAAACTCCAATGCCCTGGATCAACTTATCCACACCTCCACCAGGGGCAATAATATTCTAGACCTAGTCATTACCAACATGAGTGACCGGTGTTCCATACCTGAAGTCAACTCACCATTGGTCAGATCCGACCATAAGCTAATCACCATAGATATCCACATCCCGGCCCCACCCCCCATTAAGGAAACCACTGTAAAAATTTCTCCAAAGTCAACTTCATGCTTCTTAAAACAGAAGTGGCAAATTTCATGACACCCATGTAGATGGACAATACACTTACGACTGCAGAATCTTATACAAATGCACACTATATGCACTCACACAAGTGCATGGATTGTGCTATCCCTAGCAGAACCAAGATGCTATCCTCCAAAAAAAGGAAGTCAATCTGGTGGTCCCCTGCTATAAACAAACTCTACAACAGAAGTAAGAAGCTGTTGCAAAAGAGAGTAAAATCACATGAGTGGAGGAGCTCCCTAGTCAGCCTCAGTAAGAAGCTGAGATCCCTCATAAAATCCTCCAAAGCCAGCTATGAAAACAGGATTGTCAGTGACTCTAAAGACAACCACAAAGCATTCTATAGCTTTGTCAAGAATCTCAGTGGCAACACCTAGATCTGCTCTGAGTTACAGCACAATGGCATGAAAATTACGGAACCAACTGATATCGCCAACATCCTGGCTGATAGTTTCAGTGCCAACTTTACCCCCCTCACCCCCTAAAGGGCCCATATCCATCCTGGATGAATGCAGTGTCCCTGCAATCACAACTGAGCAGGTAAAAACTGCACTTTCCAAAGCCAAGAACACAGATGGGACCAGACAACATCCCAGGCTGTGTTCTACACGAACTTCAGAATGAACTGGCCCCCCACCTAAGCACCATGTTCAATCATAACCTCATGTCAGGCTTTGTACCCACTGAATGGCACACAGCAACAGATATACCACTCCAAAAAGGGGGAGCCACCATGGACCCCAGTAACTATTGCCCTATTAGCCTGACAAGCCTGGTTTGCAAGGTCATGGAACTTATCATCATAGAACTTATAAACAAAGACATTGGTAACCTCCTAACTCTGGACCCCACCCAGTTCAGGTTTGTGAAGGACAGATCAAGCCTTCTAAACCTGATCAACTTCTTTGAAATAGTCACCAAAGCCGTAGACGAGGGTAAGGCAGTTCATGCAGCCTATCTTGACCTTGCCAAGGCTTTCAACACCATCCCCCATTCTGGAATCATAGATAAACTTACTAAACTGGGTATAAATCCATACCTCACAAGATGGGTTGCCAACTATCTCACTGACAAAACCCACACTATAAAAGTTGCAGACTCCAAATATGACTTCAAACCTCTGACAAGTGGAGTACCACAGGGTTCAGTCTTGGGTCCTCTCCCGTTTGGTATCTACTTCTCTGAAGTACAGGCTAACACAGAGGGCCTCTGGCTGATGAAGTTTGCAGATGACTGCAAATTAGGTGCCATAGTCGAGTCCCCGAATGACATGGACATCCTACAGAAGGGCCTCACTGAGACTGATGCCTGGTGTCAGAGCCACGGCCCCAGGCTCAATGCTAAAAAGTGTATTGTCATCCCCTTTGGTAAAAACTCGGTACCCAAGAACTACCACATAGGCAGCAGTCCACTTAATGCCGAAGGTGTGATAAGAGACCTTGGGACTCAGGTGGACAGTAGTCTCTCCTTTGATAATCACATCACCACAGTAATCAGGAAATCCTTCTACGTGGCACTCCTCATCACAAAAGGGTTCTCATCCAGGAAAAAAGAGGTCATTGTTCCCCTCTACTTGGCTCTCATTAGACCCATTATTGAGTACAACACCCCTTTTGGAATGTACCTCACAAGACATCTGCAACAGCTGGAAAGACCACAAAAATACCTCACAAAGAGGATTACAGGACTCAAACAGACCGTCTCAAAAAACTCCAGCTATACTCCGTAGCATATCACCTACTGCCTAACATACAAAACATACAAAAAAAATGTCAAACCCAGAGCTGTTGGACATGCTATACTTAAAGAAATCCCAATCCCTTTGACCTACATGCACCAGGGAGCTGAACTTTGTCACCACAATAAATAGAATATGCTGGAGGGATAGATTCCTGTCCAAGAGACTTCCCATACTCTGGAACAAGCTACCTATCTATGTTGAGCAGAGTTCCTCATTAGCACTCTTCAAGAAAAATCTTGATGAGTGGATGGGAAATAGGAAATTCACCCCGGGGATCACTTCTGTGGCTCTGCTCGACAGGAGCACAGGAAAATATCCTTCTTGAGTGGCAAACGCCAGGGATCCTTGTTGGCTAGGCTTACATAGGCCCTTGGGCCAATAGCCTAGTACCTACCTATGAACCTATGAGAAGACTAAAGCTCCAAATTGTCAATGAACTGCTTCCTGAGGCAAAGGTGCAAGATTTCAGTCTTTCTACTTTCATTTACCTACGTAGGGACATTGACCAACTCACTTAAAAGTAATTGGAATTTTGGGCTAGGCTCCTTAAAGGCCTCCAGGACTGCATGCCCAGTAACTATGAGCCTGTTGTCATTGTTTGGCAGACATTCCCTATTGCATAGCTCATCTAGTTCAGTAAATGTTTTAGCAACATCACCAGCACACCATTACCATTTTAATGCAAGATGAGCAGTTTGATTTTCAAGGGCAGCAGGTACTGTATTTGTAGATGAAGCATTGAAATACAAAGTTGTTTGCCAGCAGCAACTTCTGTAGTTCTCTTTTTAATGTGGAATTATTCAGGTGACTTTTACTTCTGCAGAGATTGTGCATATTGGCTTATCATATGATATTGGGTGGATAATATTTCTCATGTTCTCATACTCTTCTATTTAAACTGTGCTACACGTCTGTATCTTATGATATGATGTGTTTATTTACTATTTGTTCTCCAGGTAAGTAGATGGGTCTATCGACCATTTTCAGCCACAACCTGAGCTCAAACAGCAAAAATTGCATCACGGTCTTTCAATCAACAATATTAATTTTTTTTTCATTTTTTTCATTCTTGTAATTCTCAGTTTATACACATTTCCTTGCTTGAAAAACTAAATCCTTTCTTCCCAGTCCATTTTTATTTCAGGTAAAAGTTAGGGCACTTCTTCAGGAAAGGGGAATATAATAATTAAGTGACCGCCTTGTTGTTAAATGTATTCTTTTTCCTCTTCTTATTCTGTTAATTCCACTGCATAATGATGAATATTGATTTGTTAAGCTCAGAACCTGTAGTAGAGCTGCGAATTTATACACCAGTGATGGGCTCGGTATCACCCACTGCTATCTTTTTGGTTACAGAAGCTTTTGAGTACTCTTTGGTAACTGACATAAACTTACGTAAGACCTGTTCTTGTTTTTCTGTGTCTCATTAATACCATTTGAAGGGACTGGCATGTTTTGTAAAAGCTGTTTTTTTCTTTTGCAAGGGATGTCCCAAATGCATTTCAAATAATTTAATCAGAAAAAAGCATCAAGTTAATGCCACCTACCTTATTTTTTTCAAGTGAGATAAACTCCTGATTGGCAAAATAAATATCTGACAGTGTAGCAGCTTTTCCATCTCAGTTCAACATGAAGAACTCTTTTGATACCCTCCTACAGATTTTCTCCCAAAGGTCTTCAATTGGCATATCTTTCACCATGACTGTGGACACTTGTGTACCTCATTTCTTTTTAGGCAGTGGCTGGCTACAGAAATGTGATGAGAGTTTTATAGTTTGCTAGGTCTTGCTGAGTATAATCTAAGGACTGGGGAGGGTATTGTATTAGGTCATACAGAGAGTGAGACTCTAAGATTGCCATGAATGTATTTTATGTATTGTTTGCATCCATGAGGATCATTTACAGGGGTACACTAAACTACAATGGTTTATTTCAGAGCCTGCTGTTTCAGTGCAGGGAAACAGCAACACTGCTGGCCAGACTATATGGATTTGGTAATTATTCTGACTAGGTGTAATATATAACTATCAGCCATGGAAGTGTTAAGGCTAATCTAACACCAAATGGGACAGGTTATTTCCAGCACCAAAAGAGAAACTGCCTAGGCTTAAAATGGCCCACAAGGGTTGCTAGCCTATTACTTACCTATGAACCTATTGTATACAAAATGAGTGGATAGCAAAATTCAGAACATAATGATAAGGCTAAATGCAACTAGAGTAAGATTAAAAGATCCAGTCAGAGTGCATTAATAAAAGAATATATACAAAATGCAAGTTAAGATATGCGTAAAATACAGTGCAAACATACCTATAATACATAAACTCATATATGCATGTGAAATATTTCTGTATAAGATGCCGCATTAAAAGGCTCAGAAAGTTTTAATAAAAATATTCTATTATTCATGATATGGAATGGTAAGTTACCTAACCATCATCATGGTGGCAATTGCAGGTAGATTCAACAAACAGATGCTCTTTAAGTGTATCTTTGGAGTTTTTAATTATGCTAGTGGCCTCTATACAATTTCATGTAGCTCATCCAAAGCTAGCAATGTATACATGTAATGTATTTCTTCGTCCTCTCCGCGGTCGAGTGGCATTTGAAAGACATGCGTAGAATGGGTGTGTCTTTGCTGAAGGTTGGACGTTGAGCTGGCACCTCAGCACCCGTAAAAAATCTACTGCCAATCATTGGCAGACCAGAGTTCCGCGGTGGTGACCCCTAACCGGGAAAAGCCGAAAGAAGAAGAACAACAATGTATTTCTTCATAAAATTAAGGAGTGTACACAGCTAGCAAAGTGGATGTTTATGCTCTTATCGTCTGCTCATTTTTCAACTGTCTTTAATCTGACTTTCCTGGACTAGCATTCATGCATGTGTGTGTGTGTATGAATTAAGTTGGTATACTTTGGCTACTGTGATCTGTGTGAAACAAATTTGAATATGTGACTTGGTCATTATTATTATTTTTTTTTGTGCAGACAACTGAGAAGGATGCAGTCAACCATGTAGCTATAATTGCTGGGTTTGGAGATGTCTGTGGATAAAAATAACTGACCCTGCTGAGCTGATAAAAATTAAAGTCATTCGTCAGTCTTTGCAGGACTAGTGTGCATTTGTGTTAAGCACACTGGAATAATTTCCTGTGGCTATTTTTATCACAATCAGACGCGATATGTACAGAGTGGATAAATGTTCATGATCATTGAGTACAGATACTGCAGGAGTACAATGACAGTAGTTTGAGTAGCTTTTTTATGGGAGAAATGTTCTGAAATGGGTACTTTTGTCATTATTTGCTCGAACATTTTGTTTCACTGCTTATTGGAAAAAAAGTTTAAAATTACAAATTTAAAGCACATTCAAACAAATGATGTAAACAAACCTTGCTGTATGAAACAAGAAATATAATTTAAAATTATCAGTAAGGTGAATCAAAGAATACATGCATTTTACAAGCTCCTAAAAATGTGTATGTATGGGGGGTATGATTTGGAAACAACGTTGGTCCCAAGGTACACTTAATCTGCCACTGGCCAGATGCATTTTCAATGAATGTGACTTCAAGTGAAGAGAAGTTTATTGTTGCTCATGCTGAGTCTGTTTTCAATGTGAGACTGTTTTGTTTAGCAAATGGCCTTCACTGTTTCAGCTCCAAAATTTGAAATTATCATTTTGAATTAAATACAAATCTCTGTAATCACTGTAAAAGCAACTAAGAAAACAGTATGCACAGTGAAAGGTTTGAACAGTGCTTATTGTGACTGGGGAGAGACAGCCAAGTTTTGGGACACTGTAAAGGCATTGGGGGGTGGTGCAGCAGCCCTAATTCACTACCTTGTCTAGGGCTCCATTTGACCATGATCCAACTCTGGTGGTCACTGCTTTACAACTCAAGCAATGAGAATATTTTATCAGTAGTAAGAGACTAAATATTTTAAAGTTATTATCCTGTATGGGGTCTTTTAGGAAAGACTGCCTTCTACATGAAGTAATAGCTGATCTGGAATCCTACAAAAGACTGTAGATACATTATCCTGGGTGGATACTGCATGTGTTAAAGTAATCCACAGAAACATCCACAAAGCATAACATCAACCATAATGACAGAGAACTCCTTAAACTGTGCATCATATTTAGTGACATCTGCAGACATAATACTATTAGTTGTTACACAGTCACTGTTCAAATGACAGCTATTGAGAGTTTATGTTGAAACTCCTCTAAGGAATCATTCAAGAAATTATGTTTTTTATGACTGGAATACCTTGAATCTATCAGTGAATCTTCAGAGTTGCACCAATCAGGATCATCCCCGAAGAATCTAATTACATATCATAGACTAGGAAATGGCTTTCTGGCACCCTTGTGACCAGAACTAATAGCAGGTCATACTTTTGTGGCAATGGACCAATCAGCATCAAAGATATGCGATGCTAGCCTTTTGCAGAACTATAGCAAGTCCTGTTTAATCATCTATGCATGCACATTGGATGCTTTGGAATGATATCATCAAGCCTCAATAGCTTATCTGCATGCATGTGTTGGGGCTCACACTAACCACAATTCTATTCTCCTGTAAAAATAGTTGGAAGCAAAGGTTGAAGAATGGAATGATGATTTATATTTAAAAAAAATTACATTTATGACTTAAATATCCTAAGTGGCACAGAAAGTAAAGAAAAAAGCTCAGTCATCTAAACAATGACAGTTTTTTTTTCTCAAAAATGTTTTTTTCAATTAAAATAACATTTACATAATATTTTTAAAAATGACAAGTTTTTTAAACTGTCATAAGACACCTCCCCCCCAAAAAAAAATACAAGACTAAAGAAGTTGAATCACTAGAGCAAGGCAGCAATGTTTCTATTAATGGTACCAGTGCTGTTCTAGTAAGCAGTATTTATTTCATTATTACATATTTCTTTCTGTTATCTGGGTTAGGCCAACTAAGCCTATACATAAAAAATCACAAGCATGAAAATCTCTGCAAAAAAAAAAAAAAAAGAGTATTTCTTCAAGCAGTCAAACAGTGTAAGAAATTTATCTTCAGGATGTGGAATTATACAACAGAAACAGGAGAAACCCCTTGCAGACAAATGAACAACATGAAAGGTCTACCCAGATGTCCTTTAGAGCCCAGGCTGAAGTAAATAAGGAAATATAATTTCCAAAGTCAGGCAAAACAAGTAGTTTTTGTAAAACAGTTAATATACTGGTCACACTAAACCAGTGGCAGCTGGTGACTTCAAATTAAAGGGGGGCTGCAGAAGACAGTTGAATGGGTGTGGCCAATGGGAATGGGTGTGGCCAACTAGAAAGGGGTGGAGCTTTGCTCTAAATCACAATAACTAGAACTTTAATTAAATACGCTGCCCTGGGTGCCAAACTATCATTACAAAATTCCAATCAAGACAAAATGAAGTGTAGAAGAAAAAATATTTCAATGCATTGGCTACATGACAACTTACTTAATATCTAGATGGAAACACAAAGGTTGTGATTCATGAAAAAATAAATCACTTTTTAAATACATTACTGGAATGCCAGTCAAAATCAAGTATAAAAAACAAGCAGCACTCAACTCAAACCACTTTTCCTTGCACTGCAGTTCTAATTATAATTTATATTCAGGTTTATAAAATTACCAAGTAACATGCTAAAAGTAACAATCTCTGTGTGATACCCCCAAATGTTTCTTATCCAAAAAAGACCTGCTGCCTGACAACAACTATCTACTTGTTTCATGGGGAAGACATGATCAATGTAAAAAATGAACAGCAAACAAGAAACAAGCTCAAGATACACTGCTTAAAGGATTACTGCACAAATTATGGACCACACCAGATAGATTGGCATTCTGTTTAGTTTACAGGTAAGGCCTGCAAAGACGACCACAAGTCTCTAACAAATGTAATGAGCTTCTGAAAATACTGTAATCCTATCCTTTATTACAAATACTGTCATATGCATTTCAATACCTAAGGCTTATACGTTATCTAGTTATGTAAATATTCTCTGCATGGCAACAACTAAAAGGTTTTCAATGTTGGTAATTCTTTAACAGTATGCTTATTAAAGCTTACTTGCATCTTACAATCTCCGACAAGCTTACCTGATGGTCATTAAAGCATTGCTACTTAAACACAGAGCAACAGGGCACTGTGACAGCATGCATTTTCTGAATAATAAGAAGCATAAATGAACAGTATAAAATATGATAGAAAACCAGAACATTCTGCAAAATCGACAGATGAAAAACCACTGTAGTACTTGTGTCTACCTTGGATGGGGGGATACTCTGCATACTTACACTGCATAACTGCTCCTTGCCTTGCCTTGCTTGGACACATCCAGAGCCACTACAATGGGGAGTGGGGTGCAACAAATATGTCACAATTTGAAATGTCCCTGGCTGAGAGAGATGGCTCTGACACTCATACCTCACAACCTCAGAGCAAGAAATCTGGACAAAGCCATACATAGAAGTGGGATACAGGCCCAAAAATAAGGATCATTTTTAAATGTTGCTCTTATAAACTTAGAAAGTAGTAGGTCTTGCATTAGTATGAATTTTCTGAAAGGTATGAAATCTGAAACTCAAATGTCTGCTATTATTTTCTAACTTCAATCTTTAATGAGTTGCCACTAATTTGCCAGAAAACCACATTTTTTTTAAAAAACAGACCAAAAATGTGATGCAAAAATAAAAAAATTGCCACACGATAAAGTTGGTAACCTGTCAAAGAAGGGACACCTTTTTAATATTTGTAGTGTTAACTTGAGCAGCTGAAAAAATAAAATCTACATGCATTTCTAAAATAAAAGTATCATTACAGTTATTTATAATTGTAAACCCTCCATGTTTTCTTCCAAAATTGCCATTTTGCAGAGGGATTATTAGGGGGAGAGCAACATTTTGAGCCAAAATTGGGGACAGTTGAGAGGTTTGGATATTTCTAATTCTATAAAGCGATTTATTTGCACGTACCTCTCAACCTCTTAATGCAGGAAATCTGGACAAGGCCAAATATATTGGAGGAACATACTAACAGTACTAAAAATTGCTCTTGTATAAATTTAAGACAGTTAATAGAATAACAGGTCTTACTTTAGCATGCATTTTTCTGGTTATGACATCTGAAACTCAATGTCTGTCATTATTTAGTGACTTCATTCTTAAATGATTTGCCAGAAAAGCACACATTTTATTTATTTATTTTATTTATTTTATTTTATTTTACATTTGTTGACCGGGAAAGTCCGACTGGATACATGTCCATTTTCAGCGGAGGCCCGGGGAGAAAAGCTCCACAGTGACAATAATATAATGCATAGATATAGTAGATCGAGGTAAAAAATAGACAATGCCTAGAACTATGGTACAAAAACAAAACAAAACAAATTCATTTACTATACTAGAATAATGCTATAGAGGAGATTTCATACAGTAAAGTACATTGATCTTAAACATTCTATAGGATACATAACTATTTATACTGCTTCTGGTATACTGATACTCCATCCAGAACTATCCATTTCAGTTAAGAGGAGAGAGAAAGAACTGTGAGGGGCTGAAACTAGGGAAGTTTCTATACTTGTATGAGAGAGGATTAGTCAGGACTTGAGCACTGGCAAAGCCAATTTAACTTTAGATGTTGATTTAATCTTTTGAAAACAGATAGGAGGAAGTGTAAGTAAGGCTAGTAGGGAGAGAGTTCCATATTTTGCCAATAGCATTGCTAAAAGTGAATCCCCACCTACATTGTTTGCTTTGACTGTTTTAACTAGAAGCTTGTTGGAGGAGCATAAACTACTAAGATTGTTATAAGGTCTTATTAAGTTATTCAGGGCTGGAGTTTTGTCCGGTTGGTTCAGGATTTTAAATGCTTCCATAAGCTGGGTTTGCTGTAGGAGGTTGGTGAATTCTAACCAGCCTAATTTTCTTAGGTTGACACAATGGTGTGTTCTATAGGGCATTTCCGTCGCAAATCTGGCAATTTGATTATAGCAGCGTGTTAGTTTGTTTAGTTCTGTTTTTTTGAGATTAGTAAGTATAGGGAGGCATATAGGAGGGAAGAGAGGAGATGTGGCGGGCCATAGTTACTTCGCTATTGGAGTTAGAAAAGATTTGATCTATAAAGACCCAAGTTTTTTGTTAACGGTTTTGATGGTCTGATTAATATGGATATCAAATTTAAGTCTGTTATCTATGCATACTCCTAATAGTTTTGTATAGGAGTCTGGAGAGATGACAGTCCCATTTTGGATTGGATAGAAAATGATATAGGTGTGGACTTTTGATTGGGTTGGAAGAGTAGTAATTTGGTTTTGTTTGGATTAAGGATCAGTTTACGTCCTAATAGCCAGTTTTCTACTGTCCTAAAGCATGCTTGGGTTTTGGATAATAGGTTGTCAGGGTTAGTATCAGCACAGACTAATGTCGAGTCATCTGCATATTGAATGCAGGATGCTTCAGGATGGCTTTATACAGGTCATTTATGAAGATAGTAAACAGAAGAGGCCCCAATATGGATCCTTGGGGTACTCCTATGGTATTAGGTAGGAGGTTGGAAAGTTTGGAATGCCAAAGTACGGCTTGTTTCCTATCAGAGAGATACCCATGAAACCAATCTAGAGCTAATTTGTCTAGGTTGAGATTTTCTAATGTTTGATGTAGTAGCTGGTGGTTCACCATATCGAAGGCCTTCGATAGGTCAAGAAATAGTGCTGAAGATATTTTTTTGTCATTTCGATAGTGATTGATAGTATCGGTGAAAGAAAGAAGTGCAGTGGTTGTACTATGGTGGGGTCTAAAACCGTGTTGTGTATCCGTTAGTAATTTGTTCATGGTAAGGTAGTGAAGGAGTTGTTTGTGTATATGAGGAACAAATCAAAAATAAGAAACAAAAATCTATTCATTCTGCAAAAATCTGGACAGTTGAGAGGTATAGTTCAGCTGGGGCCGTCTTTGAGTTTGTTGCCCTTTCCCCCTCACAAAATCGTGGTCGAATGGAGCCTCCCCCCGCAGCCATTCCAATGTCCCATTCCTTGGTTATTTCGCCCCATTTACCATAAACACTGTAATGTGCATAGTGTTTTACTTCTGCGATGATTTGGATTTCATTTGAAAGTTTTCTTTTGCATTTTATAGCACAAACGTTAATAGATATCTGCTAAACAAAGCAATGCAGTCCCACAATGAAAATAGACTTAGCATTAAAACTTCTCTGCCCTTGAAACTCACATTCATTGAAACAGCATTGAAACCCACATTCAAAGAAAATACATTCTGCCAGTGGCAGATAAAGATTAACTTTGGGCTGTTTTCAAATCATAGGCCCCTTGAACACGAAACATACACATGCTCTTTGATACACCTTCCTGATTGTATTAAATTATATTCCTTGTACAATACAGTACAGTTGTTAGAGGACATTTAAAATGTATTCTTTTGAACATTTTTCCAGTAATCAATGAAACAAAATGCATGCACCATTAATGACAAAACTACCCAATTCAGAACATTTCCATCATAAAAAAAGTGTACTCAAACTTCTACATTCCACCAGTATCAGTAAATATGCACAATCTCTGAAGAAGTAAAAGTCATCTAAATAATTCCACATTAAAGAAATCTGTAACTAATGAAGAGGTTGCTGCTAGCAAACAACTTTATATGTCATTGTTTCATCTACAAATAAAGTGCCTTTTGCCCTTGAGGAATAACTTGCCTATGTTGCATTAAAAAAGATAAGCTAGTAATATCACAATAGGGAATGGATGGCAAACTGATAACAGGTTCATAGCTACTAGGTATCTTCGCCAAAAAGGACTGCAGCATCCACCCCATTTACAACACAGTCCAGTATCAGCAATGCATCCACCTACTGTGGGAGTAGAACCTGCAGCCTTCTGCATCAAAAACAAGTACACTACCTGTTGCGTTATTAACAATGCCAGCAGACTTGGCATAAGCAACACTAAACTTTTGCTCCCCTGCATCTCTCAGCTCCTTATAAAATCTACTTGACACTCAGCTGTATCTCTGAACTTTGCAACACAAAAAATCTGGAAACATTTATGGGGGGGGCAAAAATCCAAAAACCAGGGACACATTTTAAACATTGCTTGTATAATGTTGGAAAGTTGCTAGAATAAAATGCTGTGTTACCAGCATACATTTCACTGCCAAGTCTTGAACCCAGGGGGCCCTGTACAAAACAGTCAGAGCAACATACCACTATGCCAAACCATCTGTCTTGTGAAAAAGAGGAAAACTGAAACTTAAATGGCTACCATTTAGTGAATTCAGTTCCCACCATAGCTGTCAACCTCTTAGCACAAAACACCTGAACAAAGCCAATAATGAGGGAATACAGCCGCCAAACATATTCAGTGAATTCAGTTCTCACCATAGCTCTCAACCTTAGCACAAAACACCTGAGCAAAGCCAATAATGGGGGAATACAGCCCCCAAACATATTCAGTGAATTCAGTTCTCACCATAGCTCTCAACCTTAGCACAAAACACCTGAACAAAGCCAATAATGGGGGAATACAGCCCCCAAACATATTCAGTGAATTCAGTTCTCACCATAGCTCTCAACCTTAGCACAAAACACCTGAACAAAGCCAATAATGGGGAATACAGCCCCAAACATATTCAGTGAATTCAGTTCTCACCATAGCTCTCAACCTTAGCACAAAACACCTGAACAAAGCCAATAATGGGGGAATACAGCCCCCAAACATATTCAGTGAATTCAGTTCTCACCATAGCTCTCAACCTTAGCACAAAACACCTGAACAAAGCCAATAATGGGGGAATACAGCCCCCAAACATATTCAGTGAATTCAGTTCTCACCATAGCTCTCAACCTTAGCACAAAACACCTGAACAAAGCCAATAATGGGGGAATACAATCCCAAAAATAGGGGCAAATTTCAAATATCCATCTTATGCACTTAGAAAATTGCTAGAATAAAAGGTTTTGTGTTACCATGTACTTTCAGAAGAATATAAAGTCTGAAATTCAAATGTCTGCTATTTTTATTTAATATTTGTTAACCAGGAAAGTCTGACTTGGAACAAAAGCCAATTTTTAGCATAGCAGGGAGAAACACTCCAGACACATGTTCTTTGTAAGATGGGAGAACATGCATACTCCACACCAAAGGCATCCCAGCCAAGAATCAAACCAGAGAACTTGCAGCTGCTAGGTAACAATGATTCCAGTGCACCACAGCACTACTGACTTTGCAATGAAAAACAAACACACAGAAACCTCAGATTTTATGAGGAATAGAAAAAATATGAGGCAAATATCTGCAAATTTTTTACAAATGGTGGTGGGTAGGGAATTCAGGCCCTTGCTACCTACACCAAAGATACAGGGTTCAAGCCTGAGTATTCTCTACTCACCACCATGTGTTCTCTCTAGCCACCAGTATATAGCAACTGAGGCATTTCACACACATACACACCCCAGTAGGTGATCCCATGCAAGCTAATAACTGGTTTCTGGTTTGGCTGGCTCTGTGAGAATAGGCTGGAGGCTTCAACCTGCAGACAACACAGTCTGGTTTCCTTCTCTTCTGTGTGGTCATCACTGCACAGACTTCTGGGCTGTAGGGCAGAAATGCCTTTCTCCTCTATCCAGGTTGCCTAACACAGCAGTCTGGAGTTCTGTGAGTACCAGGAACTCCATGCACACATGCGTGGAGTTCCAGGACTCACAATTTTTTTTAATGTTCTTCTTTCTTTTCTACAGATAGGGGGATTTTCTTCTTTCTTTTCTACAGGTGGGAGGGCTGCAGTCCTATAGCACGAGACACCCCTGATCTGAGTACTTCTCTGTTGACATAAGGGCACAGCCCTGAACTTCATAGCAGTACCATCACTGGCATAAGAGGCTATTGTGTAATATGTTATTCTTACACAGACAAATAAGCATATAGTACATGTGCATTTATAATCCATCAGTATATCATGGTTTTCTGCTTCTCCATGGTATCTCACCTTTGTCTGTGAACTGTGCAAGAATATATGGAATGAAACCCACAGCCCAAGCCAGATGCATTATGCACTGCATCTTTGAATCACTCCCTTTGTAAACTGCTAATAAAAACATTTTAAATTGAAGAAACTATTGCTTTAGTATTTGAAAAGTCCCATCCAAATTGAGGTTCAAAAGAAAAAGGAATCAATTTAGCCTACTTCAGGACTATCTCGTGTCTTTCAAAGCCTGGAAACAGAGTCACCTTTTAATACATGTTAACACTGACTTAGACCAATGCATTAACTGAGTTAACTTATATATATATATATATATATATATATATATATAAAACCACTACTAAATACCGAACACTCACTCTACCGATGCCCAAAATCCTGAGACCAAACACCCAAAACGCTACAATACCAAAAAAACCAAAACGCGAAATTCAAACTACCAAAAACTACATACAACATACACCACACACAGACACATACACACACCTTCCCCCAAAACACAAACACACAAACCTAACCTACAGACAAGCAGGGAAGCAAGCCCCCCAGAACCCCCCATGTGGGGGGAAAGCCCACCACACCCCCTACTTAAATATTCTAACTCCAAGGTCGCACTACCCAGACAAACACATGAATACATCACCACACACCTACATCCCCCTCGCATACACACATCACACTCAAAACACACACTTACACACTAAACCTCTAACCAACACAGTTAAACAGAAATACTTACCTGCCCTTCCACCATACTGCAACACCAGAAGTGCAAATTTCAAACTCCCGATAGTCAGGGTTTCAGCTATATGGTCTCGAAAGTTTCATATTCAGTATTTCAAACGTTTGAGATTATGTAGTGTGTTCCTATATATATCTATCTATATATATATATATATATATATATATATATATATATATATAAATTCATAAGAAGTAGCTAGATTTTTATAAGGTGAGATGAAGGCAACCATTAAAAGAGATACATATGCATGTATTTGATATTACGACTTGTATGACTGCTTTGCCAGTATAATATAACAATAACCCATGGCTGGGTGTGGGTAATGCTGGATGCACCCACAGTTGGTGTGGTTTGGTCATGAGGGTGAAGCCTGAATGACCAAACAAAGGCAACCAATGATAAATACAGCATTACCCACACCAATCAGGTTATCGCTATTATACAATGACATTATTTAAGAAAAAAGTTACTTACTTTTCTGAAATACTGTCTTTGTATAATGGTGCCATGATGCTCTTCCACATTTTGCCCTGTATCATGGTGCTTTCTTGATGTACTGTGCATGCACGTGGAACTTATGTAACCATGCTTACTCAGTGCTTTGTAAAGGAAGCAATGGAGAAAGGAAGATCTCTATTGCTTTTTCTTAATAATAAAAAGAAAAAAAAAATGAAATCCGGAACCATTCAGGCATATAAGACAGACAAGGCAGAGAAAATACTTGGATAATCAGGTAAATTTTATTAGTTTTGCATAAACATACATGATTTTCTTTGTATTTTCTCTTTCCTATCTTTCTCATACCTGTTTGGATTTTAAAGTTTATTTCATTTTTTTTTTTAATTAAGAAAACTGGAAAGCTCTGTAGCATATATTAATAGAAGAAAATATGGGCGACTCGACTTTTTTCTATTAGTGTATGCTCAGTTTTACAATGGGCATGCAGGTTGGGCTGACCAATCAGCATGCACATTTTTGAATGTTAATTTCCAGTTTTTTTGTATAATATACCCTATTTGTGGGCTTTAAATGAACGACTGTGTAAAGAGCAGTGTAATTATATGTGATAAAATAGATGCATGATGACCGTTAAATAAACAGTATTTCACTTAAACCAGCTTGATTTTTTTTTTCACCAAAAGTGATTGTTAACTAAGGAGTGATGTCTGTTTATGTCACAATCACCAAAGCATGTTGCTCTGGATACCCATTTATGACATCAGGCTTCCAAAATGGTGACATCATAATTCCATGCTATCAAAAGTTCTGTTATTCTACAAACTGTTCCAGAAACTCAGCATAGCACACTATCATCAGTAGGTCAGGGAAGAAAAGGGAAGAAACTCTGGGTTGATCAACAAATTCATCTCCAAGAGAGGTATTTTTCCCTTTTTCTGTTTAATTAAGCTGACCTTATGAAATCAGTTAAACCCTGTTTGAGCTGTTCATTGGCTTTTGAGTATAGTCAATGATTGATTAATTTGAGCTAATGTAACGTTATCTTGGGATATTGGAATAAATTATACTATTCCAGCATCTGAACCACCTGCACTTTTCAATCTTAGAACTGTGAGACAGTAAATCCTTCCGTTTGCTGCTGTGGTATGTGAGTACATTTAGGTATGGACTGATTGCCGCTGCTTCTTCTGCCTTTGTCTTTGTGAGTCGCACGGGTATCTGAATAGTACTAGGTGTGAGCGGCTTCGGAAAGAGTTACTAAACTTTGTCAGAAAAACAGAATCAGCAGGATTGATCATTTGTCTGTGCAAAGAGCATCTTTAAGTCACAGGAAATTAGACTGTCATCTAATCTTAACTTTCTTTCAGTTTGTCACTTGTCTGATATGTGCTTAGCAAGCTAATGATAAATTTGAGGCAGAAAGCCTAGCTGTGTTAAAATATGTATGTGTGTGTGTGTGTGTGTGTGTGTGTGTGTGTGTGTGTGTGTGTGTAGTATATATATATTATATATATATATATATATATATATATATATATATATATATATATATATATATACACATACACACACACACACACACACATATATATATATATATATATATATATATATATATATATATATATATTTATTTATTTATTTATAATTATAGATAGATTATACAAATACAAAATTTAATATAACAACAAAGGAAAAATGAGAAATCCAAAACTGGGAAATAAAGAGTAACAAAATCAGGGCAAGAACGGAGGAAAAAAAAAATTCAGGTAACTCAGTTGTGAAGTTTCTGTTCTGATTAGGATTCTTTATGACAGCAGATGATTTGGCGTCTAGTAGGAAAATAGGGTAGTTTTATGTAAAAATACAAGAGTTAGAGGTATTTTTGTTGCCACTTGCTGGACAATATTTTGAACATCTGTCCGAGCACTTAAGGTGCTCCGTCTGCCAGATCTGATACCTTAAATCTGTTTTTCACCACCATTATATATTCACTTGGAATATTACTAAGCTTGTATCTAGTTGGCTTGGCCATATTGTTCTTGTTTTCTTTAATTTAATTTTAAACTTTGTAATAGGAAGATGATAGTCTGAGCCTCAGTCTGTTCCAAATCATGTTTTTGCTGAGAGTATAAAGCTCTGACATTTCAGACTGTAAACCATACAGTCAATATTATTTCACTGCTGACCATCTGGAGTTACCCGTGTATAAACCTTCTCAAAAGGTGTTGAAAGTGTTTAATATGACAAGTGAATTATCTTGGTAGAATTGTACAAGTATATGCACCACATCATTTCTTACTCACACTAGTCAGCTTCCTCCTGTTCAGCATTTCATTAGGCCTGCATTCCTGATGATTCCTGGGTAAGTTTCATGGCTTTTGTGCACTAGAGGCTGAGGTATTTTACAGTGAGTTCCAGGGGGCTTTTGAGGTGTTTTACACTGAGTTCTAGGGGACTTTGGCATATGTTATTGGTCTAGTAGTTTCTTGTGACTGATGGGTGGCTGTGGAGGTTTGATGCTCACTGATAGTAGGCTGATGGGAGAGGACTGCCTCTATGTTTCTTAAATATTTGCATCTTTCACAGGTTTTCCTATCAAGAGGTAGAAGTAGTGAACCTTCTGTAAGCATACGATTGCTACATTGTCTTGTTATACCTAATGCGATCAGATTGGCCACAGATGAGGTGAGAGCAGACAAATGAGGCATGCTGTCAGAAGGTGAAAACTGGGGCTTGCATAGGACATGAAAGTTGGAGGGGAAACTACCACAGTAGACCATGATTATTTCTGGATGAAGTATTTTAGGAAAACTCTAAAGTGAGGTTAGACAGTAGCTAGTCTAGCAGAACTTATTGAAAAGACATAATTTGGTTGGTCAATAATGATGGAAGCAGCGATTCACCTATTGGCTACTACCTCTCTACTAGAAGTGCTGGTATTATCACCGCTTCACACAGCAGAGAATCAATGTCCTTTGCTTTTTATCTCTCCAGAAGCAAAACAGTAGCACTAATACATCAGTCTTTATGGTGCTAAGCAGTCTAGTTCCAGATGACCACCCATGATTGCAAGACTGTTTTGAGGGACAGATTTAACTGTTTATCTAAAGGGGTTGTATATGTTGCAATATGTCAGCAATGCTCCATATTTTACATTGGAAAAACAGAACGCATTTTAAAAGAATGTATGTAGAAGCATATGTAAGAGATAAAGAAACAAAAAACAACAAATGCCCTAGTGAAGCATATTTAACTCATGTAAGCCACTGTTTTAAATTTACTGTGATAGAAAAGATTGATCGTAGTATAAGGGGAGGTCCTTGGGCAATAGTATTAGAAAAAGAGGAACTATTGGCAATTAGTACTGAATGCGACAGAATATCCAGGTTTGAACAAACACCGTTCTATAGCAAGTGTTCTAAAATTAAAAACTCTAAAGAGATTATAATAATGTATGTTAAATAAACACGAGGCGGAAAGCTTTCCAATTAATACCAAACCAAGAAAGAATGGAATGCACAGCACGGAGAGCAGAATCCACAGCCAGGAACACGTAACTTCCAAAATTAACATTTATTGTAGAAAACACTCAATCATTAACGCTTTTACAAAGACCAATTGCGTTTTCGTCCTCACACTGGACTTCATCAGATGTTAAAAAAATCTCTAAAAAACATTTATTTACACTTAATTAAAACTCCTAACCAATGATTTACTAACCAATTAATTCAAATCAACAAATCGGCTTCACTTTTGGGCTCATAAATATTCATAAATATTTCATCATACCTATCTAAAATCACTATTTCCAAAAATTCATTTATATAAAAAACTTTTATAAAATGAATACATAATTAAATAATTTACTTAACTTACACCATCCAACTTATATAATTATTGTCAAATAATAACTAATAAAACCTAGGTAAAATTATTATAGATATATTAAGGAATTTAGATAAAATATTAACAGGGCACCAACATTTAATGAAATAGCACCACCTAGTGTAAAAAAGATTTATTGCACTAATTCTCATAACTCAATTGCCTTTAATTTTAAAAGTGGAAGTATGGATATGTGTTCATTTAAACCTGGTGTTTTGTTAGCTTCTAGTGTTACTTGCCACCATAGTTCCCTTTAACTTATAATGTCCTCCCAAGGACCCCCTCTACTATTAGTTTTGATATGTTCTATTACAGAAAAATTAAATGTACTCTCTTTACATATCTTAGAGTGTTTATATAGAGCATTTGTTTCTTTTTCTCTCTTTATATCGTAATTGTGTTCATAAATCCTCCTTTTTAGGCTCCTTTCTGTTTTTCCTACATAAAAGGAGCAACATGTTACACAGGTGGCAAGATACACTAAGCCCTTTGTTTCACAATTATATATACCTTTACTACTAATCCATCTTTCCCTACTCTCCACAAAATTTTTTTCTTTATTAGCAATAAATTCACACTGGTTACACCTTCCACATTTAAAGGTACCCGTTTTTCTTCCATTAATACTACTACCAAACTTTTTAGATTCCTTCTTCTTGTGTTCCAACATATCCTTAATACTGTTGGAATTTTTAAATACTATCTTAGGTATACTTGTTGCTATTCCCTCCAAGTCTGTAAGAGCTCTAAATCTAACCCATTCCTTTTGGAATATGGATTTAGTAACATGATTTAAAGCGTTATATTCCAGGATAAGGGCATGTTGATAATCTTCCTTAACGTTCTTCTCTTCCCCTTCCATTTGTCTCTTATTACTTTCTTTTTCTCCCAGAATAGGTTTAAATCTATTTAGTCTTTCCATTTTCACCCCAACCCTTATATTGTTAATAAATTCTTTTGGATACCCTCTGTCTAAAAACATATTTTCCAATAATACCCACTCCTTCTTAAAATCCTCATGATTACTCGTCATCCGTGACCCCCTAACAAATTGTCCTTTGACTATGTTCTTTTTACAGTGGCAGTTAATTACATCCTATTAAACCATTCACTGTACAAAAACTTAATACAAATTGATCAGTAACCTTACAAAAAAATAATAATATTAATCAGAAATACACAAAAATATATATATAAAAAAATATGTACTAAATTATACAAAAAACTCACATATACTAAACATGAATGCATTGCATTAAACATTCATTTGAGGGAAAGAAGTATTTAGCATTAAAATGTATTTTAATGTTTAATTTCACCTAGACTAAATGTAATTTAATCTGGGTGACAGTTTTTATATGTTGTAATACAAAAAAAAAAAAAAAAAAAAAAAAAAATTTTTCATGTAATGTTTATATGAAACACTGTTTAGTATATGTGAGTTAAGGTGGGTGATGTTAGTAAATTGACTCTTGATGAAGCCTGTTGGACCTGAGGAAAGTCTATGTGAACAACTGTGGATGATTAAATGGTGATTTACTACATTCCTGGTCGGTGCCTCATTGTTAGTATCTGCTAACCTGTGGTTGATGGTCGTGGTTCTTTTGCTTCTTTGTGGTTCCTGTATTGGAGCGGTTTAACAACTTTTTCTTTTTACAGTGGGTTGGATGTGCACTTTCATAGTGCAAAAATGAATTGCAGTAAGTTGGCTTTCTATATATCTTAGTTTCAAAGGAATTAATCCCTTTATATACTTCAATGTCCAGATATTGCAAACTTATTTCTGACTTGTTGTGAGTAAATTTAAGAAAATCTGTTGTCTCTTGAATATAAGTCAAGAACTCATTTCATTTCTCAACCCCCCCTGTCCAAAAGATGATAATGTCGTCCAAGAACCTTCGATATAAATTCCAACAGGTATTGAAGCTCGAATTGAGAATATAAGTTTCTTCCCAATTGGCCAATACTAAGTTAGCAAAGGTAGGTGCACAGGCTTCACCCATGGACACCCCTTTTATTTGTTGGAAAAATTCTCCATTGAATATTAGATAGTTATTTTTCAAAACCATATCCATTAAACCTGTGCACACTACCTTCTCTTTATGATTCAATAAGCTGTCATGAAAGACTTCATCCTCAAACATTCTCATACCAGTTACATATGGAATACAGGAAAATAAATCCACTATATCAATAGTGACAAACAACAAGTCTCTAGAAAAAAATTCTGGTTTAATTTCCCTTAATAGATCCCATGACTCTTTCAAAATTACTTTCTTATTGATCCAAATATGTTTAGCTTTTATATCTATATATTTAGCTAGTGGCAATGTTTTTGAGCCATCTGCAGACACTATTGGTCTAAGCGGGGGGTCCATAACATTCTTATGAACCTTGGGGATACCATATATTGCAGGTATTTTTGGCTTGTCCACTCTTAAATAGGAATACATTTTCCCATCTATACTCCCTTCATGAAACATGGCCTCTAATACCATATCAATTCTTTTATATGCTAAATTTATTTCATTTTTCGAGACCACTGAATATTTTGTTTCATCTCTGAGTAACCAGTTCATTTTACCTTCATATATAATGGTATCCATAAATACCGCCCCTCCGCCTTTATCTGGCTTCATTATTCTTACATTTTTATTAATTCTTAGGTCATTCATTATCTTATATTCTCCTTTATCCATATTCATTTTATATCTTACTCTCTTTTGCATTTTTCTCAATTCATTTTCCATTATGTCTTCTAAATTCTTGAGTTGAGGATGAATGGGCGGGTTGAATGTAGATTTCTTATTTAATATCTGATTAGTATCTGGTATATTAGACCTTTCATTTTTAAAAAACAAGTCCATGTTGATTTTTCTTAAAAATAATTTGATATCAAGGAGTGTGTTTGTCAAATCACCTCTTGTTTGTGGAATAAATTTAAAACCTTTTCCTAATAAGAAAAAATATTCCTTCTCTAATACCACATCACTACAATTATAAATAGTAAAATCTTTAAAAATATTTTTGTTTCCAACTGTCACAATTTCTTGTCCATTTAAATCCAGATTTGGGTCAGGGGTACTGCTGTCTAGTATCTCCCCCTCCCCCTTCTCCCCCCTCTCATCCGAAAATTTCCTTTTTCAGGTCTCTGATGAAAAGAAGTTCCCTGTTCTCTCTCTAATGGGGGAAATTCTATGTCATATTCATTCCATCCCTCATCATTAAAATGATATTCTAAATTATATCCTTCCTTTTCTTTCATCCTACCATTATTATTATAATATACACTTTTTTGTTATATGTGTGGGGTGGAGGGGGGTAGGGGTAGCGAACATCATTTTCATAATCCTGTAAATCACGTTTTAATTTTTCCATTTTTCTATCTATTAAACTCTTACATTTATTGTCTATTTCATTTCTTACTTTGAAATATTTATCTCTCTCTTCTGTAATACTAAACAAAAGATCCTCCTTAATAAGCCCATCAAGTTCATTGATATCTTTTTGCAATAATTCTAAATTCCTGTTATTCTCCTTAATGATTAATTTCAAAATGTCCAGACCACACTTATTAAAAACTTCCATTAATTCTTTATGAAACATTGAGCCCATTTGTACATTATTTGGATATTTGTAAATTCTCAATAAGGAACAATGTTCCTACTAATACATTCCATTAGATAGCCATTTTCTATCAACAAAGATCTGTATTTAAACATTAATTTAGATACACTGTCCATTTTTTTACTAAAAGAGTCTTCATTTTTAGGCCCCTTACTGGGGACACTATTAATATTGAAACAATATTTCTTGTTCAACCAGTTACAAGTCTCTATGGGTCTAGGTGATAGAACAGTACCTGAGTTCATTCAACCACATGCGACACATTTAAACCCACACCACTGTTGATATTGTCTAGACTAGCTTCCAGTAACACTCTCGGGGTAGCTGCAGGATTAAAAGATTCACCATTCGGTTCCATAGGGTCGCCGGCAGAAACTCCATAGCCAGTAAGCTCCCTATTCCTTTTGTGTTTGTGTTTGTTTGAAATCAGCTCATCAGCATCATTTCCTGCAGCCCGGTGCACCTGTGTTTTAGTCACCACTAAAGACTTACACAGTGGTGTGAGTAAATCCACTAGTTCAGTTAATTGTCCGATAAGTTTACGAGACTCTCCCAGATCATTGTGTCCTTTCAAAGGCATATGTTAAATAACCTATGCTGCACAAAGCTGTATTTATAGCATTTGCATTTTGATAGTTCTTTTAGATATGCTTTATACTATGTATGCTGGTAATTGGTTAGAAATGGGGGATTGGTTTAATTAATTTTTAGGATTGGTTAACATGGAGGGTTTGGTAATTTGTCTGTATTATTTTTAGATGACGTATTTTAAACTGGATATTTACGTGGTTAGATTAATTATTTTAACTTGTCTGATGAAGTCTTATACTTTACAAGATGAAAGAGCTTACTACCGCCTTTGGTTCTTTGATACGTGTGAATATTAAATTTTTGCACTCCTATGCAGTTATCGACAAGTGTGATTTTTTTTCTGCACTCTTATCTTACTAGTCCCAGATGATACAGAGGTCTGCAGGGTTGTTGTAGCTTTCTACTGGTAGATGCCCTGGATTGCAACCAGACCAATCAGGAAAGACTCCCCACCCTCCACACTGCTCAGTCAGAGACAGTCAGGAATTAATGACCCTCAGATGTATAAATGAATTAAACCCTCCCAGGAGAGTTTAAGTAGTTGAAATGAATAACATGTCACCAATCACAATGCCGCTGATTTAAATAATTAATATAAAAGGGAAAGAACAGAATTAAAGCTAAAACACACCAACATATGTTGAAGCATAAAACACTTATAAGCATAAGTTATTTAAAATTGTTTTGTACATAAAAGACTACAAATAGTGGTCAAAGGACAATTTGTCTGTATTTCTAGGATGTGTTCATGTGATGCTGACTTTTTTGAAGAGTGCCAGGTTTTATTTAACATGTTTCTCGACCGAGTATACCCAATGGACATGATCCAGAAGGTACAGGATGAGGTGGTTGTTGGTAGGCACGATACTTTTAAGACCATTTTGGATGTGGATGTTATAAATGAGGGTGTCAGCATGGGTACACACAGTGATGGTAGACAAGAGGCGGCTGACCCATCCCTTGTGAGAGCCTTTATCACTGAGTTTAATTGTGACTCTAGAACAATTAGAGACATATTGGAGAAAGAATGGTATAAATTTTCTCAACTTTCGGATTTGAGGTCTATTTTTGACACCCCATTTAAAATTATTTACAGTAGGTGTCCTAATGTGAAAGTCTATCTAGAATGCACCAGTGCATTCAATATGAACACCAAAACAACAGGTACTTTTATATGTGGATTCTGTCCACAGTGTAGACATATTGTTAACAGGGAAACACTATTTTTAGCAGCTAGAGATTTCTATTTTTCTAGCAATGTGCGCAGTTCCTGTGACTCTTTTGGCCTGGTTTATGTTGCTCTGTGCAGTAAATGCACTGCCTTCTACATAGGGAAAACTGAGAGAAAATTAAAGAAAAGAATGTATGAGCATATGAATGACATTCGTATTAAGAACACGAAGAGTGTTCTTTATAAACACACTCTCTCCTGTGTAGGGGCTACATTTTCATTTTTTGTAATAGAAGAAATAGTTAAGGGCCAGAGAGGAGGACCCTGGGAGACCAGGATCGAGTACAGGGAAGTGTACTGGGAGATGTTGCTAGAGACTAACAAATATCCTGGTTTAAATGACATTATTTCCCTAGCCCCAGTTTTAAAGTTGCGAGGCGCTAGGCTGTAACATAATAAGGGTATATTTTACTTCACATATGCACATTTTTCATTTCATTTCACTGTTCCATGGATTTTAATAATTTATGTACATAAGTAGATTCCTTGGTATGAGTATTGGCAAGGTTAAAATGAATTTAACATATTTTTATAAATTTATATATTTTATACATTTACCCTTTTACATTATATGAATTATATGAATATGAGGAATGGTGAGGATGCAGGGAGTAGAGTTGGTAAAGGTGGACGAGTTTAAGTACTTGGGATCAACAGTTCAGAGTAACAGTGACTGTGGAAGAGAGGTGAAGAAGAGAGTACAGGCAGGGTGGAATGGGTGGAGAAGAGTGTCAGGAGTGATTTGTGACAGACGGGTACCAGTAAGAGTGAAAGGGAAGGTCTACAAGAGGGTAGTGAGACCAGCTATGTTATATGGGTTGGAGACAGTGGCATTGACAAAAAGGCAGGAGTCAGAGCTGGATGTGGCAGAGTTAAAGATGTTAAGATTTGCACTCGGTGTGACTAGGATGAATAGGATTAGGAATCAGTATATTAGAGAGTCAGCTCATGTTGGACAGTTTGGAGACAAAGCAAGAGAAACGAGATTGCGTTGGTTTGGACATGTGCTGAGGAGGGATGATGGGTATATTGGGAAAAAGATGCTAAGGATGGAGCTGCCAGGTAAGATGAATAGAGGAAGGCCTAAGATAAGGTTTATGGACGTGGTGAGAGAGGACATGCAGGCGGTTGGTGTGACAGAGCAAGATGCAGAGGATAGGAAGAAATGGAAAGAGATGATCCACTGTGGCGACCCCTAACGGGAAAAGCCGAAAGAGAATGATGATGACCCTTTTACATTATATGTTTTTTTTGTAGTCCTTCATGTACAAAAGAATTTTAAATAACTTATGCTTATAAGTGTTTTATGCTTCAACATGTGTTAGTGTGTTTTAGCTTTAATTCTGTTCTTTCCCTTTTATATTAATTATTTAAATCAGCGGCATCATGATTGGTGACATGTTATTCATCTGAACTATTTAAACTGTCCTGGGAGAGTTTAATTCATTTACACATCTCAGCAAGTCTGAATTAGGCGAAAATGTACTGTGATATATTGGGCTTTTATGTTTCTTTCTGTTTGATGTGCTACTCTTGAATAAACCAAAGTGTGGATCTACGTTGGGCATTTTGTCCTGTTATTTCATTGTTTATCATCAGATAGTATACATATTTTATGGCTAACAGCATGAGACAGTAAATGTTGTTGTTGTTGTTGTTGTGTCTTTCGGCTTTTCCCGGTTAGGGGTCACCACAGCGGAATTCAGGTCCACTAATGATTGGCAGTAGATTTTTACGTGCCGAGTTGCCGGCCCTGATGCACAACCTTCAACGAAGATACACCCATTCATGCATGTCTCCACACAGAAGACGCTCTATCTGAGAATCAAACAGGACAACGTCTTACTGTGAGGCGACAATGCTACCGCAGCACCACCACCACAGCTCAGCATGAGACAGTAAATATATGTTCAAAATAAGGTATATCCAACATCATCAGATGGTAAATAAATATGCCAGTCACACTCTTTATTTCATCATCAGATAAGTATTAATTCCAGGTAAGCTATGTCTACATCATCATATGGTAAGTACATATTTGAGTTTTGCTATGTCCATCATTATCAGATCATAAGAATCTATTACAGCTGTGCTTTGTACAACATTATCAGATGGTAAAAATGCACTCCACCTGCACTCTGACTGATATCATAATATGTTAAGTATAAATTCCAGCTAAGCTATATCCAATATCATTAAAATCAAAACCAGGTTCCACAACAGTGTACTGTCAATCCGTAAATGCAAAATGAATGATGTAAATCCAAACCTTTTTAATGTCTTAAAACCAGAAGTCTTCTGATTTTAAGACATTAAAAAGGTTTGGGTTTACCCTTGCAGCGTTCATTTTGCAATATCATTAAAATATAAGTATATATCCCAGTTGTGCTATGTCCGATATCATCTGATGGTAGTAAATATTCCAGCTAAGCTATATCCTATATCATAAGATGGCAGATATTCCACCTAAAATATGTCCTACATCATCAGATGGTAAGAATATATTCAAGCTGTGTATGTCCAACATCATCTGCTGGTAAGTATATGTTCCAGTTGTAAGGTGCCCAATGTCATCTTATAAGTAAGTATATTGTCAAGCTAATGTATGTCCAACATTATCAAGTGGCAGGTATATGTTCCAGCTGTGCTATGGCTGATATCATCAGATAGTAAGTACATATTCCAGCTCTGCTATCACTAGCATCATCACATGGTAAACAAATATTTCAGCTGAGCTGTGCCCAACATCATCATATGATAGGTATATATTCCAGCTAAGCTATGTTCTACATCTTCAGATGGCATGCACTTATTCCAGTTTTGCTATGTTAGACATCATTAGATGGTGAGTATATAATTCTGGTGTGCTATGTTCAATATCATCAAATAGTAGGTATATATTCCAGCTAAGCTATTTCCTGCATCATCAGCAGGTGAGTATGCATTCTAGCTGTTCTGTGTCTGATATCGTCAGATGGTAAGTAAATATTCCATCTATGCTGTTTCCTATATCATCATATGGCAATTATATACTGCAACTATGCTACGGCTAATATCATCTGATAATAGATATATTCCATCTAAGTTATGTCCAACATCGTCAGATGGTAAGTATATATCCCAGCTGTGCTACTTCCTACATCATCAGATGGTAAGTATATATCCCAGCTGTACAGTGACTGCTATTATAAAATGGTGGGTATACATTCTGAATAAGCTTTATCCTACATCTTCAGGTGCATGTATTCCATCTAAACTATGTCTTACATCATCATAAGATAAGTATATATTCCAACTGTCCTATGTCTGACATTATCATCAGGTGGTAGGTATATATTCCAACTGTCCTATGTCTGACATCATCAGGTGGTAAGTATATATTCTAGCTCAGCTGTGCCCAATGTTATCAGCTGCTAAGTATATATTCCAGTTGAATTATGCCCACCATCATCATCAAATAATAAGTATATGTTTTAGCAAAGCTGTGTTGAACATCGACAGATGCAAAGTATATTTTCAAGCTGATCTTTGCCCAATTGTATCCTATCATAAGTATATATTTCAGCTAAGTTATGTCCTACATCATCAGATGCTAAGTGCCCAATTGTATCCTATCATAAGTATATATTTCAGCTAAGTTATGTCCTACATCATCAGATGCTAAGTGCCCAATTGTATCCTATCATAAGTATATATTTCAGCTAAGTTATGTCCTACATCATCAGATGCTAAGTGCCCAATTGTATCCTATCATAAGTATATATTTCAGCTAAGTTATGTCCTACATCATCAGATGCTAAGTGCCCAATTGTATCCTATAAGTATATATTTCAGCTAAGTTATGTCCTACATCATCAGATGCTAAGTGCCCAATTGTATCCTATCATAAGTATATATTTCAGCTAAGTTATGTCCTACATCATCAGATACTAAGTGCCCAATTGTATCCTATCATAAGTATATATTTCAGCTAAGTTATGTCCTACATCATCAGATGCTAAGTGCCCAATTGTATCCTATCATAAGTATATATTTCAGCTAAGTTATGTCCTACATCATCAGATGCTAAGTGCCCAATTGTATCCTATCATAAGTATATATTTCAGCTAAGTTATGTCCTACATCATCAGATGCTAAGTGCCCAATTGTATCCTATCATAAGTATATATTTCAGCTAAGTTATGTCCTACATCATCAGATGCTAAGTGCCCAATTGTATCCTATCATAAGTATATATTTCAGCTAAGTTATGTCCTACATCATCAGATGCTAAGTGCCCAATTGTATCATATCATAAGTATATATTTCAGCTAAGTTATGTCCTACATCATCAGATGCTAAGTGCCCAATTGTATCCTATCATAAGTATATATTTCAGCTAAGTTATGTCCTACATCATCAGATGCTAAGTGCCCAATTGTATCCTATCATAAGTATATATTTCAGCTAAGTTATGTCCTACATCATCAGATGCTAAGTGCCCAATTGTATCCTATCATAAGTATATATTTCAGCTAAGTTATGTCCTACATCATCAGATGCTAAGTGCCCAATTGTATCATATCATAAGTATATATTTCAGCTAAGTTATGTCCTACATCATCAGATGCTAAGTGCCCAATTGTATCCTATCATAAGTATATATTTCAGCTAAGTTATGTCCTACATCATCAGATGCTAAGTGCCCAATTGTATCCTATCATAAGTATATATTTCAGCTAAGTTATGTCCTACATCATCAGATGCTAAGTGCCCAATTGTATCCTATCATAAGTATATATTTCAGCTAAGTTATGTCCTACATCATCAGATGCTAAGTGCCCAATTGTATCCTATCATAAGTACATATTTCAGCTAAGTTATGTCCTACATCATCAGATGCTAAGTGCCAAATTGTATCCTATCATAAGTATATATTTCAGCTAAGTTATGTCCTACATCATCAGATGCTAAGTGCCCAATTGTATCCTATCATAAGTATATATTTCAGCTAAGTTATGTCCTACATCATCAGATGCTAAGTGCCCAATTGTATCCTATCATAAGTATATATTTCAGCTAAGTTATGTCCTACATCATCAGATGCTAAGTGCCCAATTGTATCCTATCATAAGTATATATTTCAGCTAAGTTATGTCCTACACCATCAGATGTTAAGTGCCCAATTGTATCCTATCATAAGTATATATTTCAGCTAAGTTATGTCCTACATCATCAGATGCTAAGTGCCCAATTGTATCCTATCATAAGTATATATTTCAGCTAAGTTATGTCCTACATCATCAGATGCTAAGTGCCCAATTGTATCCTATCATAAGTACATATTTCAGCTAAGTTATGTCCTACATCATCAGATGCTAAGTGCCCAATTGTATCCTATCATAAGTATATATTTCAGCTAAGTTATGTCCTACATCATCAGATGCTAAGTGCCCAATTGTATCCTATCATAAGTATATATTTCAGCTAAGTTATGTCCTACATCATCAGATGCTAAGTGCCCAATTGTATCCTATCATAAGTATATATTTCAGCTAAGTTATGTCCTACATCATCAGATGCTAAGTGCCCAATTGTATCATATCATAAGTATATATTTCAGCTAAGTTATGTCCTACATCATCAGATGCTAAGTGCCCAATTGTATCCTATCATAAGTATATATTTCAGCTAAGTTATGTCCTACATCATCAGATGCTAAGTGCCCAATTGTATCCTATCATAAGTATATATTTCAGCTAAGTTATGTCCTACATCATCAGATGCTAAGTGCCCAATTGTATCCTATCATAAGTATATATTTCAGCTAAGTTATGTCCTACATCATCAGATGCTAAGTGCCCAATTGTATCCTATCATAAGTATATATTTCAGCTAAGTTATGTCCTACATCATCAGATGCTAAGTGCCCAATTGTATCCTATCATAAGTATATATTTCAGCTAAGTTATGTCCTACATCATCAGATGCTAAGTGCCCAATTGTATCCTATCATAAGTATATATTTCAGCTAAGTTATGTCCTACATCATCAGATGCTAAGTGCCCAATTGTATCCTATCATAAGTATATATTTCAGCTAAGTTATGTCCTACATCATCAGATGCTAAGTGCCCAATTGTATCCTATCATAAGTATATATTTCAGCTAAGTTATGTCCTACATCATCAGATGCTAAGTGCCCAATTGTATCCTATCATAAGTATATATTTCAGCTAAGTTATGTCCTACATCATCAGATGCTAAGTGCCCAATTGTATCCTATCATAAGTATATATTTCAGCTAAGTTATGTCCTACATCATCAGATGCTAAGTGCCCAATTGTATCATATCATAAGTATATATTTCAGCTAAGTTATGTCCTACATCATCAGATGCTAAGTGCCCAATTGTATCCTATCATAAGTATATATTTCAGCTAAGTTATGTCCTACATCATCAGATGCTAAGTGCCCAATTGTATCCTATCATAAGTATATATTTCAGCTAAGTTATGTCCTACATCATCAGATGCTAAGTGCCCAATTGTATCCTATCATAAGTATATATTTCAGCTAAGTTATGTCCTACATCATCAGATGCTAAATGCCCAATTGTATCATATCATAAGTATATATTTCAGCTAAGTTATGTCCTACATCATCAGATGCTAAGTGCCCAATTGTATCCTATCATAAGTATATATTTCAGCTAAGTTATGTCCTACATCATCAGATGCTAAGTGCCCAATTGTATCCTATCATAAGTATATATTTCAGCTAAGTTATGTCCTACATCATCAGATGCTAAGTGCCCAATTGTATCCTATCATAAGTATATATTTCAGCTAAGTTATGTCCTACATCATCAGATGCTAAGTGCCCAATTGTATCCTATCATAAGTATATATTTCAGCTAAGTTATGTCCTACATCATCAGATGCTAAGTGCCCAATTGTATCCTATCATAAGTATATATTTCAGCTAAGTTATGTCCTACATCATCAGATGCTAAGTGCCCAATTGTATCCTATCATAAGTATATATTTCAGCTAAGTTATGTCCTACATCATCAGATGCTAAGTGCCCAATTGTATCCTATCATAAGTATATATTTCAGCTAAGTTATGTCCTACATCATCAGATGCTAAGTGCCCAATTGTATCCTATCATAAGTATATATTTCAGCTAAGTTATGTCCTACATCATCAGATGCTAAGTGCATAATCAGGTTTTGCTATGTCCAAAATCATCCAATGGCAATTATATACTACAGCTGTGCTTTGTTCAACATCATCAAATGGTAAGGATATATTTCAACTGTGGTATGGCCAATATCATCAGATGGCAAGTATATATTTCAGCTGTGGTATGGCCAATATCATCAGATGGTAAGTACTTCTTCCTGCTAAGCCATGTCTTACATCAGACAGTAAGTATATATTCTATCTAAACTATGTCTTACATCATCAGACAGTAAGTATATATTTTATCTAAACTATATCCTAGATCATCAGATGGTAAGTGAATATTTGAGCTGTACTATGTCCAATATCATCTGATGGTAAGTAAATATTCAATCTAAACTATGTCTTACATCATTAGATGGTAAGTATATATATTCAGGCTCAGCTCTGACAAACATCATTAGGTGGTATGTATATGTTCCAGCTGAGCTGTGCCTAATGTCATCCTAAAGTAAGTATATATTCCAGTTAAGCTATGTTTGGTATCTTTAGATGGTAAATACATATTTCAGCTGAGCTGTGCCCAACATCATCATAGGGTAGGTATATATTTCAGCTATGGTATGTCCTATATCATCAGTTGGTAACTAGATATTACAGCTGTGTTACCAGTGATATTATCACATGATAAGCAAATATTTCAGCTGTGTTATGTCCAAAATCATTGTATGGTAAGTATATATTCTAGCAAAGATATATCCTTCATCATCAGATGGTAAGTATATATTCCAACTGCAACATGTCTGACATCATTGGGTGGTAAGTAAGTGTTTCAGCTGAGCTATGCCTAACGTCATCCTAAAGTAAGTACATATTCCAATTAAACTATGTCTGATATCTTCAGATAGTAAGTATATATTCAACCTGAATGGTGCCCAACATCATCCTATGGTAGGTATGTATTCCATCTATGCTATGTCCAACATCATCACATGGTAAGTATATATATTACAGCTGTACTTTGAACGACATCATCTGGTGGTAAGTATATGATACAGGTGTGCTATGTCTGACATCATCAGGTGGCATGTATATATTCTAGCTAATTTATGTCCTACATCGCCAGATGGTAAGTAGATATTACAGTTGTCACTTCACATGACAAGTAAATATTTCAGCTATTCTTTCTCCAGTATCATCATATGGTAAGAATATGATATGTCCATCATCATCATAGGGTAAGTATATATTCCAATTAAACTATGTCTTCCATCATTAGAGGGTAAGTATGTATCCCAACTGAGATATGACTGATATCATCAGATGGTAAGTAAATATTCCAGCTGCACTGCAGCCAGTATCATCAGATGGTAAGTAAATATTCCACCTTAGGTATTTCCTACATCATCAGATGGTAAGTCTATACTCCAGTGGTGATATGTCTGACATCATCATATGATAAGTATAGATTCTATCATCAGAAGGTAAGTATATAGTCCAACTGTGCTATGTCTGATATTATCATATGGTATGTAAATATCCAGAGAAGCTATGTGCTACATCATCAGATGGTAAGTAAATATTCTAATTAAATCATATCTTACATCATTAGAGGGTAAGTATATATTCAAGCTGTGCTATGTCTGATATCATCAGATGGTAAGTATATATTCCAGCTGTACTACAGCCAGTATCATCAGATGTTAAGTAAATATTCCAGCTTAGGTATTTCCTACATTATCAGATGGTAAGTCTATACTCCAGTGGTGATATGTCTGACATCATCATATAGATTCCAGCTAATCTATGTCCTACATCATCAGAAGGTAAGTATACAGTCCAACTGTGCTATGTCTGATAGTATCAGATGGTATGTAAGTATCCAGAGAAGCTATTTCCTACATCATCAGATGGTAAGTATATAGTCCAACTGTGCTATGTCTGACATTATCAGATGGTATGTAAGTATCCAGAGAAGCTATTTCCTACATCATCAGATGGTAAGTATTTATTCCAGCTAAGTTATATGCCACATCATCATATGAAAAGTATCGATTCCCACTGTGCTATGGCTGATATCATGTGACAGTAAATATATACTCCAGCTAAACTAATGTCCTACATCTAGAAATGGTAAGTTTATATTCCAGTGGTGCTATGTCTGACAGCATCATATAGATTCCAGCTAATCTATGCCCTACATCATCACAAGGTAAGTATACAGTCCAACTGTGCTATGTCTGATATTATCAGAGGGTATGTAAGTATCCAGAGAAGCTATTTCCTACATCATCATATGGTAAGTATTTATTCCAGCTAAGTTATATGCCACATCATCATCATATGAAAAGTATAGCTTCCCACTGTGCTATGACTGATATCATGTGACAGTAAGTATATATTCCAGCTAAACTAATGTCCTACATCTAGAAATGGTAAGTTTATATTCCAGTGGTGCTATGTCTGACAGCATCTTCTGTTAGGTAGAGATTACAGCAAACTGATGTCTGGTGTCATCAGATGGTATATATTCCAAATAAGGTATGTCCAACAACATCAGATGATAAATAAACATTCCAGCTATGCTATTTCCTACATCATCAGACTGTAAGTATTTATTCCAGGTAATGTATGTTCTACATCATCACATGGTAAGTAAATATTCCAGCTGAGCTGTGTCCAACATCATCATATGGTAGGTATATTTTCCAGCTAAGCTATGTCCTACTTAACCACATGTTATGTACTTATACCAGGTTTGCTATGTCAGCCATCATCAGATGATGTGTATAATTCTGGTATGTTATGTCCATCATCTTCAGATGGTAAGTACATATTTCATCTAAACTGTGACCTACATCATCTGATGTTAAGTAGATCTTCTAACTGTGCTATGTCTGCCATCATCAGATGTGCGTATACATTCCAGCTGTGCTATGTCTAATATCAACAGATGGTGATTAAATATGGAAGCAAAGCTATTTCTAGCATCATCATATGAAAAAATATGTATTCCAGCTAAGCTATGTGCTACATCTTCAGATGGTAACTATATATTCCATCTAAATTCTGCACTACATCATCAGATAGTGAGTATTTATTCCAACTGTGCTATGTTTGATATCATCACATGGTAAGTACATATTCCTACTGAGTGGTGCCAAACATCACTCTATGCTCAGCAAACATTCCGGCAAATCCATGGCCTATATCATTAGATGGTAAGTATATATTTGAGTTTTGCTATGTCTGACGTCATAAGGTGGTAAGTATATATTCCAGCTGTTCTGTCTTGTATCATAATGTGGTAAGTTTATATTCCAACTGTGCTATGTCTTACATCATAAGATGGTAAGTATATATTCCAGTTAAAGGATGTCCAGCAACCTCAGATGGCAAGTATTTATTGCAGGTAAGTGACTGGCAGCATCATCGGATAGTAAGTATAAAATCCAGCTTAGCTATGTCCTACATCATCAGATGGCAAGTACACATTCCAGTTTTGCTATGTACGAAGTCATCAGATGGTGCGTTTATATAATCCAGCTATGCTTTGTCCGACATCATCCAATTTTAGTTATATATTCCATCTACACTTAGTCCTCCAACACCATATGGTAAGTATATAGCCGGGCTGTACTATGTCCGATATCTTCAGATGCTAAGTAAATATTCCAGCTAAGCTATTACAACATCATGAGATGGTAGGTATATATTTATGCTAAGCTGTGTTCAACATCATCAGATGGTAAGTATATACTCCACCTATGCTATGCCCATCATCATCAGATGGTATGTATTTATTATAGCCAAGCTATGTCCTATACCATCAGATCAGATTGTAAGTATATTTTCCAGCTGTGCCGTGTACTATTGCATTAGATGGTAAGTATATATTACAGCTGTTTTATGTCTAACATCATTAGATGGTAAGTATATATTCCAGCTAGGCTATGCCCAGCATAATGAGATATTACATTTATATTCTAGCAAAGCTGTGTCCAACCCCTTCAAATAATAATTATATATTCCAGGTGTGCTACGACCAATATCTTTATAATGTAAGTGTATATTCCAGCTAATCTGTGCTCAACATTGGTAAGTATGTATTCCAACTGAGGTGTGAAAACATCATCAGATGGTAAGTAAACATTCCAGCTGTTTTATGTCCAATATCCTCAAATGGTAAGTAATCCATCTAAATTATGTCCAGTTCATCAGATGGTAAGTGTATGATCCAGATGTGCTATGTCCAGTATCATCAGATGATACGTATATATTCCTGTGTGCTGTGTCCAGCATCATTATATGGTAAATAATGCCAACTGAGCTGTGCCAGCATCATCACATGGTAAATATATATTCTACCATAGCAATGTTCTTCATCATCAGCTGGTAAGTAGATATATTCCATCTAAGCTATGTCCTTCATCATCAGGTGGTATGTATATATTCCATCTGTACTATGTCCAACATCTTCAGATGGTAGGTGTTTATTCCAGGTTTACAAACTCCATCAGTAGATGGAAAGTATATATTCCACCTAAATTATAGTCTGCGTCATCAGATAGTAAGTATGTATTGTAGCTGTGCCATGTCTGACATCCTGAAATGGTAAGTCCAACCATATTCCAGCTGTGTCATATCCAATATCATCATATGGTAAGTATATATTCTAGGAGAGCTATATATTACATCATCAGCTGGTAAGTATACATTCCAGTTGTATTATCTCTGGCATCATCAAAGTTCAAATATATATATATATATATATATATATATCTACAGTGTGTATATATATATATATATATATATATATATATATATATGTGTGTGTGTGTGTGTGTGTGTGTGTGTGTGTGTGTATAAAGAGAGAGAGAGATGTACATTCCATATTCCATTTAACCTATATCCTACATCAGCACATGGTAATGTAATGATAGATTCCAACTGTTCTATATCTGATAATATCTGATATCATCAGATGGTAAATATATATTCCAGATGAGCTGTGCCCAACTTCATCATATGTAGGTATATATATTCCAGTTAAGCTATGCCTTACATCACCAAATGATATGTATTCATAACAGCTAAACTTTCTCCTACATTGTCAGATGGTAAGTATATGTTTGAACTGTGTTATGGCTGATATCATTAGATATTAAGTATATGTTCCACCTTAGCTATGTCCTACATCATCAGATGGTATGTACATATTCCAGTTTTGCTATGTTCAACATCTTCAGATGGTGAGCATATAATAAGGCTGTGTTAGGGTCAATATCATCAGATGGTAAGTATATATGCCACATATACTTACCTTCTGATGATATAGGACATAGTTTATATTCCAGCTGTGCAATGTCTGACATCATCAGGTTGGAAGTATATATTCCAGCTGAGCTGTGCCCAACTTTATCAGATGGCAATTATATATTTCAGCACAACATCAACTGGTGGTAAGTATATATTCCGACTGAGGTGTGTCAACATCATCAGATGGTAAGTATATATTCCAGCTGATCTGTGCCCAGCATCATGATATGGTAACTATATATTCCAGCTAAGGTATGTCCTACATCATCTCATGGTAGGTATATATTCCAACTAAGCTACGTCCAGTATCATCAGATGGTAAGTATATGTTTCAACTAAACAATGTTCTAATTCATGAGATGGCAAGTATATATTACAGTGTGCTATGTTCGACATCACCAAATGGTAAGTATATATTCTAGCTAAATTATGTCGTACACCATCATATGGTAAGTGTTTATTCCAGCTGTACTGCGCCAAACACCATCAGATGTTAGGTTTATATTCCAACTTTACTATGTCTGATATCTTCAGATGTTATGTACATCTTCCAGCTAAGCAATGGCCAACATTATCAGATGGTAAGTATATATTCTTGATGGGCTGTGTTCAACATAATTTATTTTATTTTATTTTACATTTGTTGACCGGGATTGTCCGACTGAGCTGAAGAACCCTTTTTCAATGGAGGCCCGGGTAGATAAGCTCCAAAATATTATAATTTTCATTATAAATTAGCATTAAACGGCAATGTTACAGGATTATTACAAGGCATCAAGTAGCAATACAATGTTATACAGTGTCAATAATCAGGAGTATAGAATAGCTATTTCAAGATTTATAAAAAGAAATATATCATTAAGATGAGTATAGTTTTTGGGGTAAGTGGCTACAAAAACCCAGTTTTATCATGATGTAGTTGCATGAAGGCAAGACAATTACAATAGAATGTTTCTCTGAGGCAATTTGCTTAATAGATTTAAGAAGACAGTAGAAAGAGTAGTCAAGGAAGATTAGAGAGAACTAGTGAAGAGTGAGTTAAGGCCAGAAAGCAGATTAAGGTATGAGAAGTAGGGGGTGTTAAGGAGGGAGAGTGCAGTGGCAAAACTAATAAGTAATAATAATAATAAGTAATAAGTAGTAATAAAAGTAATTGATAAGTATATATTCCATGTAAGCAATGTACTACATCATGACATCATCTGATAAGTATATATTCCATGTAAGCAATGTACTACATCATCAGATGCTAAGAATGTAAATTACAGTTGTGCTATTTCTGACATCATCAGATAGTAAGTATATAATCCAACTGCACTATGTCCGATATCATAAAATGGTAAGTATATATTTCAGCTAGGCTATGTCCTAAATCATCAGATGGTAGGGACATATTCCATATTCCAGCTGTGTTATGTGTAACATCATCAGCTGGAAATTATATATTCCAGCAAAATCAGGGGGTATATATATATATATATATATATATATATATTCACTTTAGAAACTTGAACTCCTGAAATCTCGAACTTCATATGGCCTAGACCATATGAACGAGGTTTCAGAAGTTTGAAATTCTGAAACAAATCCAAAAAACCTCCCAAAATAAAATGTTTCTACAGGGGGGCAAGCCCCCTTGCACCCCCACACCCCCGCTATTTAAATATATCAACTACAAGATCACACTACAGCGAGGAAAAGGGAAACCTCCCGTTCTGCACTGTATGCAGATCTCCGTTCAGAATTTCGAACTTCTGAAACCTCGATCATATGGTCTCGACCATATGAAGTTCAAGATTTCAGGAGTTCGAGATTCTGAAGGAACCCATATATATATATATATATATATATATATATATATATATATATATATATATATATATATATCAGCTAGGCTGTGTCCTACATCATCAGATGGTAAATATATGGTAATATATATTCCAACAGTGCTATGTCTGATATAATCAAGTAATAAGTATATATTCCAGCTAAACTGTGTCTAATATCATCAGATGATAAGTATATATTCCATCTCAGTGGTGTCCATCATCATCAGATGGCACGTATATTTTCCAGCCAAGCTGTGGTATGTATGTATTCCAGCTGTGCTATGTCTGATATCAGATGATAAGTCTATATTCCTGCTAAGCTATGCCCTTCATCATCGCATGGTAAGTATATTTCCCAGCTATGTTCTGTGTGACATCATCATATGGGATATTATTTTAATATGTTATCTGGCTGACAGCATCTCTGGATGATGCATCGAAACACTAGGATAACACGAAGATGAGAAGCAACAGGAAGTATGGGAATGTGTATGAATAGAATGATGAGAAGTTGGGGCAGAAGAAAAGGGGGCAAAAGCTGCACTGAAGCAAGGGTGTATTCAATTTTAACCCCCCGTAAATTTTCAGGTGGCACCTCACCTCAACATATTGTAAGAATGAGGTAGCTTTATCCATGGAGTGAGCATATATTTACTGCACAAACTGTAGCTTTAAGATGAAAACAACAGTGACTGTAGAATTCAGAACTAAAGTGGCTTGCAAAGGCTTGGAGTGATATTTAACGTTTGTCACAAAGTACATGAAATACTGAAGATTAAAGACAATAGCAGGATATGGATATGGGAGGGGGGTAAGAATGTGCTGTGACTTTAATGAGGTAAAATAGTAAAATTCACCATATCCTCAGGACAATTAACACTGAAGGTGCTTAGAGGATGCTGTTCTACTTGTGGCAACCAAAAACATGTCTTTTTTGTGATTCAGAGAGACATTTAGTTGAACAATGTATGAAGAGACGATGTTTGCAGCGTAGAGAAAAAGAAGATGCTGCTAACATTGTATTTCTGAATGTTATTAATGTCATAAATGTAGAAAAAAGACATTTCTGGATAGATTAAAAAGAAAATGTGAATCGTATCAGTTTACCAAAAAAAAAGCTATAGAGGTAAATGAAGGTGATTACAAAAATGTAACTGAAAATGAATGTGTGAATTAAACAGGGAAGAAGATATGTTAGATGGAGTCAAGAAGGAGAAAAGATAAAATGGGAGATACAAGGGAAAATTGGTTTGCTTTATTAATGCAAAACAAATATGAGAATTTGTAAAGTTATGAGCATGATGAGAGAAAACGTATAATGTGGGATATAGATAAAGGAAGAAATTTCCTTGGTGAAGGACAGGAAAAGTAAGATTAAAGAAAACATTTAAAGGAAAGAGAAAAGGTATAGATAGTTTAAGTCTTCTATCCCTTAATATAAATAGTTCAGTGGATAATGTAAGTTAGGAACTGACTTAATTTGTTTAGTAGATGTAAGATTTTTGAGGAAAGAATGACAGAAAATTATTTAATTTGTTTAGTAGAGGTAAGATTTTTGCGGAAAGAGAAAAGAAAGCAGCTTTGGGGAGGAAATTGTGTGGAACTTTGGGGTGAAAAGATGTTTGAGAATAGTGATTTTGTGTAAACAGGAATATATAACAGTCTTGTATCATTTTATTGTTAAAAAAGGATGAGTTTTTCTGACAGATATCAGAAACAAAGGGATACTGTTAATTATTGGAGTATATGCATATACAAACTTTAAAAAAAAGGAATGATTATATAACCAGATAAAATCCCACATAAGAATAACTACTATGGATACAGTTATGGCAGGATATTATAATTATGGTATGAAGAAACAAAAAGGAAAAATAAATGATATAAGGAAGTTAAATGAAGTGTTTATTATAAGTTTTATAAGAAAATGTAAGAAGAGCAGAAGACGATATTTATGAAAATATAATATAAATGGAAAGTGTGTGAAGGCCTAAAAAGACTGATTTGAAAGAAAGGTAACAAGGATTTTTTGAAGATATGGAGGCCTGTGACTTTAAGGAAAAAGCTGAGGATATATGGATTTGGAAAGTGATGTAGATAAAGCATTCAAAACATCTAGAGAAAAAAATGGGGGACATCTTGGAGACATATACAATGGGTAAGCAGATTATGAAATTAATAAAATCAGATAATGAAAAATGTAGTTGGGGGTCAAAATTAATGGATAGGCTTAGATGAACAACAAAGCTCTGAATTAGAGGTGGGGAATGGTGTCTATAAGTATTTTTTTATTTGCTTTAATAAGGAATACAGAAGACCAGTTGGCATAATGGTTCAGGTCTTCACCTCCCATGCACAAGGTGCAAAGTTCCGAAGGGCTTGGTACACAAACATATATTTTTAGTCAGCTCAACCTGAGCTGTCTGGAACTTTGGGTGCATGGAATGTGCTCTGAAACTCATGAAGCAGAATGGCTGGCTGTATCCCATGCAGGATATAAGCAGGCAGTGATATGATGAACATACATTGTTCATCATTTTTGGCCTATTTTGACTGGTGATACTTTTTATACTCATGTCATACAGGATGGGTGTACTTTTTCATTTAGGACAAGTGAAAATATTAACTCTCATTTCTCTGGTTTTAAAAATCCCTATAAATTAAAAATGACACAGATTGTTGGATCCTAAACGTCAGGGCTGTTTTCCATGTGAACATTGTAGTTTTAGGTCTGTGATAATTAATGTCAAAAAAATTACATCTAAGAATTCTTATAAAATACATGAAATATGACACTGATTACCTGTGACTCGGAATGAATAGTGTATGTTGTTTGTTCCTGTGTTGTTTTCTATGTAGGACAAACCTCTTGTTCTCATTCCCTCCAATACAGCTCCTTTGAGTGTGTACCTTTAACCCCTAGTGGGTGTGGCCTAAGCCTTTAAAAATGAAGTTATCACCTTACAATTCTAACAAATACTCATTGACAGAGGTCAAATATTAATACAATTGTATAAACAACGTTAGAATATAAATAAAAATGCTGGTTACTGCCACAGCACGCTTGCTTATAAACAGATGAATAAATAGGTAAATAACTCAGGCAAGCGTCGACAGAGTGAGAAATAACATCCAATGTGTAGAAAATCCAAGCAATCCGGTCTTCTGAAACAGATAAATCAGTTTATTGCACAGATGAACCACGATATAGCTTCTTCAGATCACAAACAAGAGGCACAATAGCCATGTGCTTTAAATATCTGCATGTTAATTAATCATGTTAATTAATCAACCAACTTTTAAGCAAAATTTGAAAACTAAATATATAAACATAGTATCATTAACATCTAAAATAGACAATAGTGTATACATATTCTATTGAAAATTAAAAATTAGACAATAGTGTATACATATTCTATTGAAAATTAAAAATTTTTAAATTTTTAATTTTCAATAGAATATGTATACACTATTGTCTATTTTAGATGTTAATGATACTATGTTTATATATTTAGTTTTCAAATTTTGTTTTATGGCGCTTCTGCTTTAAAAGTTGGTTGATTAATTAACATGCAGATATTTAAAGCACATGGCTATTGTGCCTCTTGTTTGTGATCTGAAGAAGCTACTAGTTAGTGAAAGCGCTTATCGTGGTTCATCTGTGCAATAAACTGATTTATCTGTTTCAGAAGACCGGATTGCTTGGATTTTCTACACATTGGATGTTATTTCACACTCTGTCGACGCTTGCCTGAGTTATTTACCTATTAATACAATTGTGTTTGCCATCATGTATGCTTCAAAATAAAATATTCTGAAACCTTGTATGTAGTATGTTTTTGGAATTATTAATACAAGTACGAGCAAGTAATATTTGATGCCTAGAGGAGCAGTAAACCAATGGAGAAGCAGGAAGGCTAATAGTTGTGGTTTGGGCTGTAATGAGATTTGCATACTAGCTGGTCTGTTGTACTTTCAAAGTCTTTCAAGCATGTGAAATAACTGTGGTTAGATAACAGGAAATGTGAAAATTTGGGCTGTTTAATGCTGCTATGATATAATTTAGTGAAAGTTAAAGCAGATATAAACTGTGATATAAACAACTCGTTAACTGCATTTCTGTGACTGTACAGTGCTGATTAATGTACCTTTCAGCATATCTTAATGATGACAATGTTTCTTCATAGCAGATGTCTGCTGGGCTCAGAGCTGCAATCTGAACACAGAGTTAGTGTTATTTTGATGATTTACAACATTAATGTTTTTTCATAATTAAGAAAATGCAAGACAAAATCTATAATGAGTTTCTAAAAGTTAGTGTATGAAGTTTATGTTTGGTAAGCAAGTGCTCTATCATTTTGAAACATCTTTTGTGTAATTCATTGATATACAGATAAATTGTTCCATACACACAAACACACACACGCTCACAATATATTTACAGGTAGATAAATATATATTATAATATAAACTAATAAACTGATGACTTAGTGTGATAAATATGTTTATCTGACACAGAGATTAGCTCACCAATCTGTGTGCATCATCAAGAATTTATCACCACACTGCCTGTCATCAACCATTCTATTAACATAATGTGTTAATGTAATCCAGACTCATTCACACTTAAAAAAATCTATTTCACGCACCTCAACAGAAGCCACAAAAAATACTGTACCCCGCCAGCTGTATGGCATAGGGGATAGAGCCCTGACTATGCCACAGGTGTCATGAGCTTGAGTAGTGACTTGTGTCATGATAAGAGCTGGTTGTAGAAGATGGGAGTGAGGGGCTATTGCCAGCTCATCCATCCCAAGGGAACGGGAAGGTAGGGATGTAACTTTGGCTCAACACAAGTATGACACTTAGCAGAATCACTGTGTTAGCCAGTGGAGTTCAAGTCAACCAAGCTTGTACTATCATGATGCTTTGCATTGGAAAATCTGAGGGGAATTCAGCATGTGGAGGTACACTACCCCTTCGGAGAGGGCAATAAGAAGCTCAAAGGAGCCACCTAAGTGGGGAAGGGGTGCTCCCAATGAGGAGAGTTTATGCTGCCTCCCAAAATCAGCAAGCTAGGCTGCTCCCAATCACCAGTTTCATGCCAGGGAATGGAAAGGTTGATTGGGATTCCCTGATGGGAATAAGTGCCCGCCCAAAAATGCATGAATCCCATGTCCCCAGAACAAATGGACCATTTAGGTACCAGTGATACAGAGATCAGGTAAGGTCCTAGAAACTGCAAAAAAAAAATACTGTACCCACATAAATTAAATTCCCAAAAGTGAAAATTAACAAATGCAAAATAAAAAATGAAAAGCAAAAAAAATAAATAAAATCATAACCACAACCATACAATTCTCAAATGGTATTAGTGACAAAACAGACCTGATTTTAAATGTCTACTCTAAATGTGCTTACACTAACTTAAAAAATAACTGATCAATAAACATAACACACCTTTACATAATACTCACTAAACTACAAAAATGAAATTACCCAACACCCAAATGCCAATGAATAAATGAAAAATAGCAATTCAACCACAAAAACAAAAAATAAAGAAATGGAGTATGCAGAGGTCTGGTTTGTGTGATACATGAAATGTCTTCTAATGTAGAATTATGGAATTTGATTTCATGACTCATGTCTTTAGCAGTTATTATGAAAGTTATACCCTACACCTGCAGTAGAAAATACTTCCATGTATTAGATATCAGATCTGCACATATTGTGTGTGTGTGTGTGTGTGTCTGTGTGTGTGTGTGTGTGTGTGTGTGTGTGTGTGTGTGTGTGTGTGTGTGTGTGTGTGTGTGTGTGTGTGTGTGTGTGTGTGTGTGTGTGTGTGTGTGTGTGTGTGTGTGTGTCTGTATGTGTATGAGTGTTAATAAGTGGAGGTCTGCTATATGAAACATGAAATATTGTATAGTGCTGGTTTAGGAAATGAGTCTCACGATGAGTGTAAAAAATACTCCAGTATTCCCTGCATCACACAAACCATTCCCACCCATATATTCCACTTATCTGTTCTTTTTTCTGTTTTTTAGGTTAGCATAGTGTTTATACATTCACTTCACTGACTAAGTTTCTACTAAGTCTTCAGATAGTTTGTATCAATGTTTATGAATGAATTGTTTCTAGGTGTTCTAAGGTAAGTTTTCATCTTTTTTTCAGTGTCAAGTAATTTTTAACACATTTTAGTAGTATAGTGGTGTATGTACCTCTCAAATATCCACATTTTCACAGAATGTTCAGATATTTTCCTCAAACGTTTGGTAAGTTCTTCATAAAATGTGTACCTTTCTGGGAAATCACTGAAGGTTGAATTTACTAAATAGTGACATGCATTTCAACTTCAGGCTTTATATTCTTCAGAAAATGCAAGTTAATACCAAATATGTAATTCTACCAATTTTCTAAGTTGAGAAGAGCAATATTTAACATCTGTCCCAGATTTTGGGCCTTTGTCCCACCATTATTTTTGAATTTGTCCAGATTTCTTACACTAAGAGAGGTATGATTATGTAGTAACTTTTATGTTAAGATTTGCTAGTTTTATGTCTTAATTATTTTTTTATTTATAAGTTCAAAGCTAAGTACTCAGCTAGCTGCCATTGTGGGTCATTTTAAGCCTATCCAGTTTCCCTTTTGGTGCTTTAATTAACCTATCACATTTGGTGTTATGTTGGCCTTGCCCATTACATGGTCGATAATTATTGTATTATATATTACCCCTACTGGGAATAACTGGGATCATACCATAGATAATTTGAGGGTACCCATGCATGGGGTGAAGAATTTAGAATATGTCTCTGTCCATTAGTAGCACTTGGGCAGTTCTGGGATAAATTTTGCATTGATCATCCATAGATCCAAGTTGTTCTTGAATATGGACAGAGGTGAGCTTTGTTTTATGTGGATTGGGAGTCTGTTCCAGAAGAGCAGTATCCTCTACGAGATGTGCCTGTCCCTCCAAACCATTCTGTTGATGTTGCAGAAGAAGCTTAGATCCCTAGACTGAATATTTCTGACGACATTTGACTTACTGATATGCAGTAAATCCATTACTATTAGATCAGAAGATGCCTCTGTATGCCTCTGAGTAGTCTGTAGGATACCGAGTATAGTGACAAGGCTTTGAGTCTCAGCCTTGTATCCTTTTAGTCAGGTATCTCTGTGGGCATTCCACTTTTTGCATGCGTCTTGCCAGATTCATGCCAAAGGGGGCATTATACTCAATGACTGGCACATTGAGGGGTGAGTAAAGGAGAACAACAACATCCCTAGATCTAGACAAAATCCCATTGGTTAAAAGCTGTGAAATATAGAAGGACTTTCTTACAACAGACACATGTCAGTAGAAATTTAGGTCACTGTCCACACAAGTGCCCCAGTCTTGAACAACTAGTTCAAATCTTAGGAGCATATTGTCAATGTGGCAGTTGCCTGAGGTAGATGACTTCCCAAAGGATGCATTTTTTGACATTTAGTTTCAGTCCATGATTTTGGTACCAGTTATTTATTTGGGACAAACCTTCCTGCAAATTTTGTCAATTAGAGCCTGTGGTATTGGCCTTTACTTCAGAGAATTAGATGTCAAACAGGAGAGGTCCCAGCACATACCCTTGGGGACTCCACTGGTGACTAGTCTCTAAGTGGAGGCAACCTGCATCCTATCTGTCAGCTAGTTGGCAAACCAGTGGGTGACATAGGGGTCTATTCTCAGTTTATTTAGATTTTTTGCTATGCCTGAACAGGTCAAGGTATGCGGTATGTACCATTTTAACTTTCTTCCATTGCTTTGGTGACCTTAAAAAAAAAAAGTCCACCAGGATGATTAAGCATGACCTGTCATTGATAAATCCAGTCTGAAAGAAGTTCAATGTTTGGAGGTTCCCTACATCCTTACTGATTAGTTTCCATGGTTTAAGATAGGGGGTTGGTCAGAACTGTGGCTAAGTAATTGCCAGAGTCTGTGTAAGGCCCTCCCTTATGCAGGCGAATGACAGTAGCTATTCTCCATTCACTTGGTATAAAACTTGTATGGAGGCTGAGATTGAGCAATGCTGTTGTGGAGGAAGGGCTAAATTGTGCTTCGTGATACTTGAGATGCATCCAGGGATATTGAAAGGACCCATCAATTAAGTATTTTTAGCTTTTGATAGCAATTTTAGGACTTGGTTTTGTGTGAAAGCTAGAGGCAAGACAGCTTCAGGTATATCTTGAGAGGCAGAAGGAGGGGAGAGAGGGGTAAAGTTAGAGCTAAATTTATTGCCTCAGTATAAGTAACATAATTCTCAATCAGCTCAGTGCAATAAATTTAGTTTATTTCCATTTAGTCTGGACAGTTAGAATTGGATCCATTTGCTAGTAATACCATTTTTGACTGGCTAGTTGCAGTTAGATTTTTATTTTGTTCATTATTCTTTTATTTTATTTTTTAGTGTAGTGTGAATAAATTGTATTTTCTACAGTTTGCTTTAGAGGACTGCTATTTTGGGAGTGGGTATGCATACTTTCTACATGCAGTTTAAGAAATTACTTTTGTAATCAAAGAAAATAGGAGAAGCAGTCTGTGTTGGTTTATTTTACACTGCATTTTGCATCTTTCTTTAAAAAATAAGTATAGATACGAGAATTTTAGTAGGGCTGATGGCTTACCAAGATGAAAATAAGTTTTAGGTGATGATCTAAGAATATATATATATATATATATATATATATATATATATATATATATATATATATAGATTTTTTTTACTGACTGCTTTACTATGTTTAGCGGTCCACACACTATGTACTCACTCATTACAGTTCTTTACACTAATAAAGAGCGCTCAACACCAGTTCAGCTCACTTGTTTTCTCCAGGGTGAAAGAAGTTTGAACCTGGCAGAAGCCCAGCAACAGAAAAAGGTGTGGTATGACAGGAATGCTCGAGCTAGAGAGTATGCTGTGGGGCAGCAGGTAATGGTTCTCATTCCTGTCAGAGACCAGCTGCAAGCAGCTTGGGAGGGACTCTACAAGGTGGTAAGAAAGGTAAGTGATGTTAACTACATGGTGGAACTGCTAGGCAGAAGGCAGGGACACAAATTGTACCATGTTAACATGATGAAACCTTACCATGATAGGGAGGCCCTTGTGTTGAGCATTTGCAGTGGATTGCAGGAGGAGTCTGAGGGAGATCTGGTGACTGATCTCCTCAGTGAGGATCGGGATGACACCTCAGTGAAAGGAGCAGCAATGTCCCAGCAGCAGCAGGTTTGAGAAATGAGAGCAGTGTTGCAGGAATTTGAGGACACATTCACTGCGAAACCAGGGTGCACCCACCTGGGGCAGCACCAGGTAGATAAAGAACCCCAAAGGCCTATTAGGCAGGCCACCTTATAGAATGCCTGAGAGAGTCAAACAGACTCTAAGGAAGGAGGTATAGGAGATGTTGGAACTAGAGGTAATTCAAGAGTCCAACAGTCCCGAGGCCTCCCCAGTGGTGCTGGTGCCAAAGAAAGATGGCAGCACCAGGTTCTGTGTGGACTACAGGAAATTAAATAGTCACACAGAGTCAGATGGTACCCCATGCCTAGGACAGATGAGGCCCTAGAGCATCTGGGTGGGGCTAAGTATCTTACAACCATTGATCTTACCAAGGGTTACTGGCAGGTAGCCTTGACTCCCAGTGCTAGAGAGAAGTCAGCCTTTGTGTTCCTTCTGGCTTGTATAAGATGCCCTTTGGGATGAAGAATACCCCAGTGACTTTCCAGAGGCTGGTAGACCATATCCTAGCAGGAGCAGGAGGGTTTGCCCTTGCTTACCTAGATGATATTGCCATCTACAGCCATTCCTGGCCAGAGCACCTTCAGCATGTCAGGGAGGTGCTGGGCAGACTACAGAGGGCAGGGTTAACCATTAAGCCAAGCAAATGTCAGGTGGGTATGGTAGAGGTCTCCTACCTAGGACATAGAGTGGGGAGTGGTAAGATAAGGCCAGAACCTGCCAAAGTGGAAGATATTCAGGCATGGCTGCACCTGTTACCAAAAAGCAGGTGAGGGCATTTTTAGGGACAGCAGGGTACTACAGAAATTTCATCCCCAGTTATAGTACCATAGCTGCTCCCCTCATAGACCTGACAAGGAAGAACAGGCCAGATAAGACAGTGTGGACCCCAGCATGTGAGCAGGCATTCCAGAAGCTTAAAGAAGCTTTGGGAGGACCCCCTGTGTTAGCCAGTCCAGATTACATCAAATAATTTGTTGTGCAGGTGGATGCTTTGAACCATGGGGTGGGGGTTGTACTAAGTCAGATTTCTTCAGAGGGGGAAGAGCATGCAGTGGTTTATCTCAGGCATAGGCTCCAACCCAGGGAGGAATGCTATGCAGCTGTAGAAAAGGAATGTCTAGCCATAGTGTGGGCACTGCAGAAACTTCAGCCTTATCTGTATGGAAGGAAATTCACTGTTATGACAGATCACAACCCTTTAACATGGCTAAACAGAACTAGCCAGCAAAATGCCAAGTTGCTAAGATGGAGCCTGGGGTTGCAAGCATATGATATGTCCATGCAGCACCGCAGTGGGAATAGCAATGCCAATGCAGATGGGCTCTCAAGACAAGGAATGGGGTAAGGTACACTCAGATAGAACTAACTCCATCAAGCAGCGTTTCTCAAGGGTGAAAAACTAGCATGAGTTCTCCAGGGGGGAGATATGTGAAGACTGGGTGAAGATAGGTGAAGGCTGCCAGCCTAGCCAGATATAATTTTGGAAATAATTCTGTCATCTGTAAATATTAATGTAAACCACAGGCTTGTTGTCTTAAATGGTAAAAATAGTACTACATGTGGAACTGAAAAAAATGTAACAGCAGTGCACTCTGCTGTCCAAGTAAAGCATGTTGTGACTTTTGATGTAAACACGTCTCCGGCTGGTCTAGATGAAGGAATTCTTGATATTGTTATAAGGCCAGAGTTAATGGCCAGAATTTGCATGCATAAATGTCCTTTATTGCTCTTGTTTCTGCACAGAGGTGAAGAATGTAAATGTAGTTTCTGTTAGCCTGGGAATCCATGGAAGTGTGAAGAATGATGTAATGTGAACCAAGAATGTAATTTTAAAAACAGAGAAAATCAAAGAGCATTAATCATTTTTTGTCTTGACCATCCAATTCATCAGCATTGTCTTGCTCTATATGCAAGTTTATCTTAGAATTGTGTTTTCTCTTAGAAATAGCTAGAAACTAGAAAAATTAGACTAAGTGTTTTTCTGTGGTGTCAGAACTGTACTACTGAATTATTTTATTAATATTTATCTGTGATCTCTGAACTCTTGACTAGCACTGTGTAGTAAAAAGTATTGTCCTGTGTTTTGTCTATATTATTAATGTAAACCACAGGCTTTTTGTCTTAATAGTAAAAATAGTGTTACATGTGGAAATGAAAAAAATGTAACAACAGTGCACTCTGCTGACCAAGTAAAGCATACTGTGACCCTTTGATGTAAACACGGCTCTGGCTGGTCTAGATGAAGGAATTCTTGCTATTATTTTAAGGCCAGAGTTAATGGCCAGAATTTGGATGCATAAATGTCCTTTATTGCTCTGGTTCCTGCCCAGAGGTGAAGAATGTAAATGTAGTTTCTGTTAGCCTGGGAACCCAGGGAAGTGTGAAGAATGATGTAATGTGAACCAGCATTTTTTGTGTTGACCATCCAACTCATCAGCACTGTCTTGCTCTATATGTAAGTTTATCTTAGACTTGTGTTTTCTCTTAGAAATAGCTAGAAACTAGAAATATTAGATTAAGTGTTTTTCTGTGGTATCAGAACTGTACCACCAAATTATTTTAAGTATTTCTCTGTGATCTCTGAACTTTTGACTAGCACTGTGTAGTAAAAAGTATTGTCTTGTGTTTTGACTATTTGTTATTAAATACTTTTAATCCCTTTCAACTGTGGCTGTTTTTGGAGAGATAATTTAAGCTCTTTAGAGTACTTCTATGCCTTTGGTAAATTGTACAAAGCCACTTCAATAGCTTTAGCCCTGGGCTATGCTACCAATTGGATAATAATATTGCACAGTAATAATTGGACACCCTTTTAAGGGCCTTTGAGTAGCTGATAAATATTAGTGGGTGGTGGCAGCTGGTACTACTGCACAGTCTGGGTAAAAGGGGCACAGCTGGAGAACCTGTGCCAGCCTTCCCCAGGAATGTCTGTGTGGTTGTATAAACTCTTCTCAAAGTGTGTGTGTGTGTGTGTGTGTGTGTGTGTGTGTGTGTGTGTGTGTGTGTGTGTGTGTGTGTGTGTGTGTGTGTGTGTGTGTGTGTGTGTGTGTCAGCTACTTGGGCAGGGACACTGGTTGGACATAGAGGTTGCTGGAGGTTTTAACTTGCCCACTAGGCTGAGATCTGGACCCTATAGCTGTGCCAGTGTGGACCTGGAGAGCGACCAGCCCTGGACTGACTGTGATCTCTGTGTGCTCTTAAGGGAAATTGTACTTTACTGTGTGTATTTGTTATCTTTTCCTCCTATATGAGATGACCCTCACTGGTGTTAGTGGTGAGGATTGAGGCTCCTTAATTGCTGGGCCAGGGCAAGGGCATAAAAAAAAAAAAATATATATATATATATATATATATATATATATATATAAACTAACTACGTCGGTTACACATTTGTTGTCACACTTTAGAATGCTGATCATCAATATCTCACATTATTCTCTGGCATTCAGGGGCAGAGGTGATGGAAGCAGATAGACTTACTAAGGGAAGCTCCAAGATCACCTTGGGGAGAAATGAAGATTTGTGTCTGTCTGTATGTTTTTGTGTGCCTTTAGTTGCTTACATTGAGGAAACACTTAATGTAGTTGTTCCAATTGCATTAACTGTTCAGTTCAGAAACAAGGAATGCAGCTTTACTTGATCATCACAATCCAATGGAAAAACTGCCTAAGAAATTCCATGTATTCCTGGATACTAGCATGACTCAAATTCTAGTCCTGGAACCAGACAGTCTGCATTTATAAGTAACTCAACTAAATAGGTTAATTAATTTATAGGTTTATACCAGACTAACAACCATATAGCCCTTATAACCCTAGCCATACAACCTAGATGTAACCCACACATTTGATTTATATGGGGGGTAAAAAAATTAAGACTGCAGTTCATAGGTAAATACTAGGCAATCAGTCTGCAGACTATTACATGCCAAGCCGATAAGTAGACAGTAACCAAAGGTAAGAATCAAACCCTGTACCTTGTGTCCATGAGTTAAACACCTTAATCATTAAGTCAGCCCTGAGAATGCTTAAGCCAGCCCTGCAGAGGAAACCTCTGAGACTCCCACTAAAAGATGTGCAGGGAGCTTGAGCCTACAATACAAACCAAGTACTGAGGTGCAGGTTGGTTTCTCTAATAGAGAAAGAGGGAGAGATGGAGAACCAAGCATACCACTATTGCCAAGGAACACAACATAGAGAACCATGTTATCCTGAGCTACCAAGGTACAATACAGATATTTTCAGTTCAAGCTGAACCCAAAAGATTTAATTCACCCATGCTGAACCACTGGGTTTGTTCTTGCTACTTGTAGGAGACAGAGGGCACTGTGGAAGCATGTTCAGATTGCTGAACCATGTTCAGGACTGCCTGTTAACAAATGAGGACATTTAATGGATGGTTACCATAGTTTTACTTGTCTGTGTCTGGGTTGGGAGAAGTAGGTCAATGGTTCACGTGCTTTTGGGAGAAATGCCTTTCTAATTTTATACTGTCCACCAGTTCAATCACCCAGGCTCATTTGGTTAAACCTAAGTGATCTGACTAACTGAACAAGGACAAACTGTAAAAATGTTTTGGGATGCATCTCACACTAGTCAAAACGCAAAGAGTATGCATAACTCTTCCCTGACTACTAGTTGAGGTTAGAACAATGGTTGGGTTTGAGCTAAGGCAGGGCTAAGCATAGATTTATGATAAGGTTCAGCCTAACTTTAAACCTAACGTAATTCTAACAATTAAAATTTTTCTTTTTTGAACCCTTTCTTTCTCCAGTGTATTAACAAAAGACATGGCAATTTTTGCAAATTTTCTCTACGTTTCATTAACTTACTGAGCAAGAAGCATAACTTGAAGCATATAAAACCACAGCATACAGTTTTTTTAAGGAGGGAAATCCCTCCCTCCACAGTCAAACTACAGTGAGAATAAGTGAAAATGGATACTACAGGGCTCTTCTGGTGCACTCCTTACAAGTCAATGCATTTTAAAAAAAACACTCTGACAAAATTGTAGAAAAGCTGTTTCGTGAGCACACCCTCATCAAAATGAAGTATGCTGTTTTTACAACAAGGGGTCTCACCACTTACTCAGTGAAAGTGAAAATATATTTAAGGAACCTTACTAAATAATAACTGCATGACTATATAAAAGCACGTGTAACTTGAAAATGTCCTTATACCCCTTTCTAATTCTCCATCTCAAAATTTCCAGAAATGAACCCATAATTCTATTTTATGAAAGTAGTTTGTGCATACATCTTTTACCTTATTGTATAAATTTCAATATTTTAACTAGAATGAGTGATGTTAAGTTGCAATTGTGTTTATAAGCAGTTGTTTAAGTTGTTTATGGGAACAGAAAGAAAGGGACTTAAAGACAAGGCAGTGCGCAACGGGACTTTTGCAGAGTGCAGAACTACACACCTCACACATGTATTTGTGCATCTGAGTACACTGAGAAAGTAACCATCTAGTGCAAACTGTAGGGGATACAAACTATTAATTATATGCATACATTAACAATTTGGGGTTGCTAAGAGATCTGCATTTGCCATGATATCTTGTACTTTAGGCAACAATATTTTGCCCGACTCTGGACAGAATGTGTCCTGTATTTTAATTGTTAAGTTGAGTTGAGTTAATTAAGTTAACTTTTCCCACCTTTCTAAGCTAGTACAATCCAGTTTTCAGGTTAAGTGCTAAATTCTGGGGTGTGTTACAAATCTCTGTGTTTGCCCATACCTTACTTGGATAGAAGGACGTTTCTCTGTTCACCTGTGAGAGAGGGGAGCTTTGAGCAGCCTATCTGTCCCTGGAGGACTGGTTTCAGCCCAGAAATTAGTAGTTTACTGGCCATTTTGGGATAATTTCTATCTCTTTCATTTCCCTGCTATAAGTACCACATTTGCCCGGTTTTGCATGCCAGGCAGCGCTGGTTAACTAGGGTATAACTATTCCTGGCGCCACAAAGTCTCCTCTTCAATTTTTCCCTTGGAACTAGACAAACTTTCAACTTAAGCATTCAAGCCACTCATTTCTCAGCCCGGCACTTGCTCAAAACTCATAGCAAGCACTTATAAACCCTAGCACAAGACCCTCCTATCCTTCCTATACTGTACAGAAGGACAAGGCTCTCTATTCAACCTTACCAGCCATTCAGTAAAACAGTTCACTGTACCTATCCAGGCATGTCCAAGGGGCAGTTTCAGGCATACTCTCCAGACCAACTGGTGAATCTGGGCATTTTGAGGCAATGTTACAACTGCCTCATGTACACAGACAACCCTCTCCTCCTACCACCAAACACTAATACATGTGAAAGATGCAATTATACAGCCAAACTGGAGGCTAAGCTCTCTCAACCCAAGGCTGGATCAGACAGTCAAGAGGAGAAGGGAAATACTTGCATCACACCACCAGTCTCAAATAGACCCATTAAACCAGCACTGGCAAAAAACATGGATAAATACACAAAAACATACTCAGAGACTCTAAATAAAAATCTGCGAAAGCAACAGAGACCTCCAAAGCAGACATCCAAGCAACCTCCACCCCCCAACACAAATCATGAAACACATACTTCACAAAACCAGTGTGCCATGCAATCACAGCCCTTAAGGCAAAATAACAAACACAACATACTAGTAATGGGTGACTCTATAGTCAGGCACACTGACGTCCCACTCACTAGGCTGAATAAGGAGAAGGTTACTGTTAGCTGCCTGTTGGGTGCCAGGATCCGCCACATAAGACAAGCACTCAGGTCACTCCAGAACAAGTACAAATACAACTCTGTCATTGTCCATGTAGGTGTGAATGACCTGAAACATACTTCCCTGGACTACATGAAAAGAGACATGGAAGACCTCTCTGATCTTGTAGCCCAAGCTGGTATGACCCTGACCCTAAGTAGCATCCTGCCCTCACCAAGAATGATACCACAGTATAAAGAAAAAATTATCAATTTTAACAATTGGCTAAGTTTCTGGTGTCATTCAAAGGGGATCCAGTGTCTGTCCACCTGGGACGACATGCTCAACAAGCCAAGCTGCTTCGCTAGAGATGGCTTGCAACTGTCACCCTTAGGCTTTTGAATACTGGCCAAGGCTATTTCCACCCCCATAGTGCCTTTTTTAGGCAAGGTTCAAAAGACAAACCCACCAACATAAATAGCACAAGTAAAAAAACTGAAGTTAATGCTACTCATTGCCAGAAGTCTAAACCTCAAAATGCACACACTCAAGGCACTCCTCAGTATGGAGAAAATCAATATATGTGCAGTAACAGAAACCTGGTTTAAGGCTCCAGAGAGCACCCCAGCACTACCAGGCTACAACTCATACCATACATTTCAGCCACAGAACCCGGACCAAAATACAAAAGGTGGGGGCGTATCCATATTCATCAAGGATACCCACACCTCCAGGTTAGTGGCACAGCATGATGCTTCAGAGATCATCCACGTACAACTAACAACAGGCAAAACTGCAATTCAAATTGTAGATTGCTACAGATCACCCACCATGTCCCAGGACCCCTATTCTGCATTTCTGGAAACACTGGGAAATATAAAGGTCCAACCAAATACCCTAATATTGGGTGATTTCAATTGCCCAAACATTAATTGGGAGAACTACTCAAGTACTAACTCCCTTGCCCAACATTTCCTAGAATTTATAAACTCAAATGCCCTGGATCAACTGGTCAACACTCCCACCAGAGGTGACAACATATTGGACCTGGTCATCACCAACATGGGCGACCAGTGCTCCACACCGGAGGTCAACCCCTCGCTGGTTAGATCTGATCATAAACAACTCACTTTCACTTCCACATTCTGCCCCCACCCCCAGACAAGGAAACCACCGTGAAAAACTTTTCAAAAGCAAACTTCACGTTACTTAAAACCAAAGGTGGAAAGTTTCAAAGCCCCCCTGCTAAAGGATAACATTGTCCAAGCTGCAAAATCCTTTACTAATGCATTCTACGGGCACCTAAAAAAATGCATGGATCATGCTATCCCAAGCAAAACCAAGACTCACTCCTCCAAGAAAAGGAAACCAGTCTGGTGGACTCCTGCCATAAACAAGCTATACAATAGAAGGAGGAAACTAGTACAGAAAAGAGTAAAATCCCAAGAAGGGAAGATATCCCTGATCAGGATCAGCAAGAAACTACGATCCCTCATAAAATCATCCAAGGCGAGTTTCGAAAGAAAAATTGCCAAGGACTCCAAAGATAACCACAAGGCATTCTTTAGCTATATCAAGAATCTAAGTGGCAATGCTCAGATCTGCTCAGAGTTAGTGCAGAATGGCACAAAATACACTGAACCAACCAATATTGCCAACATCCTGGCAGACAGGTTCAGTGCAAACTTCACCCCCCTCTCACCCCCAAAAGGGCCCATAACCATACCAGAAGAATGTAGAGCTCCTGAAACCAGACACTCAGGTTAAAACAGCCCTCTCCAAAGCCAAAAACACAGCATCAATGGGACCGGATGGTGTCCCAGGCTGCGTCCTACATGAGCTCAAAGATGAACTAACCCCTCACCTAAACACACTGTTCAAACTCAGCCTCTCCACAGGTTACATACCCATAGAGTGGTGCACAACAATGGTTATTCCACTCTACAAAGGTGGAGCCACAACAGACCCTGGGAACTATCGCCCTATAAGCCTGACTAGCTTGGTCTGCAAGGCTTGGAGTGCATCATCATGGATCTCATTAACAGAGACATTGGGAACCTCCAAACTCTGGACCCTACCCAGTTCGGCTTTGTTAAGGGCAGATCATGCCTCTTAAACCTGGTGGACTTCTTTGGGACAGTTACCAAGGCTATAGACAAGGAAAGGTGGTACACACAGCCTACCTAGACCTCACAAATGCCTTTGACACCATTTTCCATTCTGGTATTATAGACAAGCTCACCAGCCTGAACATAAACCCCTACATCACAAGATGGGTTGCCAACTGGCTCATGGACAGAACCCACATGGTAAGAGTTGCGGGAGCTAGGTCTGACTCTAAACCAGTTACAAGTGATGTTCCCCAGGGCTCAGTCCTAGGACCCCTGCTGTTCAGCATATACATCTCAGAGGTACAGGCAAGCACAGGAGGACTATGGCTGACCAAGTTTGCAGATGACTGCAAACTAGGGGCTATAATTGACTCTCCGGCTGACACAGACATCCTCCAAAAGGGTCTCATTGAGATGGATCCCTGGTGTTAAAATCATGCATAGTTATTCCCTTTGAAAAAAACAAAGTACCCACAAACTACCACATAGGTGGTAGTCCCCTAAATATGGAAGACATAATAAGGGATCTGGGGACCCAAGTAGATAGTAAACTCTCCTTTGATAATCACATTGCCAAAGTGGTTAGGAAATCCTTCTACGTGGCCCACCTTATCACAAAAGGGTTCACATCCAGATCAAAAGAGGTCATTGTGCCCCTCTACTCATAGCTCATCAGACCCATCATAGAGTACAACGCCCCATTTGGGATGTATCTTACAAGACACCTGCAACAGCTGGAAAGATCACAGAAGTACCTCACCAAGAGGATCACTGGCCTCAAACAGATGCCCTATGCAGCTCGACTGAAGAAACTCCAGCTGTATTCGGTTGCATATCGCCTACTCAGAGGTGATCTCTGCCTGACATACAAGGCCATGTCCAACCCAGAACTGATGGAGATGCTCCACCTAAAGAAAAGCTTATCACCTCGAGCCACACGCTCTAGGGATCTAAACCTCACCACAACAATAAATAGGATGTGCTGGGGGGATAGATTTCTGTCCCAGAGACTTCCCATGCTTTGGAACAAGATTCCAATCTCGCTAACACTCTTCAAGAGAAACCTTGACGAGTGGATGGGAAATGGAAAGTTTACCCCGGGGATCACTTCAGTGGCTCTGCTGGACAGAGGCACAGGGAACTAATCTAAGGGGGCGGCAAAAGCCAACACATTCTGGCTAGGCTTATAAATGCCTTCAGACAGATAGCCTAGCACCTACCTATGAATCTATGAACCTAAGTACCATAAAAATGTAAAACTTCAACATCACTGCTATATATTTCTTTAAACTAGCAGTAGTGAGAATACACAGCTATAGTGCAGAATTTAAAAAAAAAAGAATTGTCATTGCTGGTCCTAGGATATTATTTGAAATAGTCTCTTGTCATTCATTTGGAATAATACTTCAGATCTGGCGGGTCCTGGAAATAAAGACAGAGACAAATTGTCTATTTTGGCATGTTATAGAAAATGCTGTGCGTGAAGAGCAATGTTTCATGATGATTAGGTGATACTACATAAATATAACAAGTGAGGACATATTTACTTTATGTGTGTGTTTTATATTCCTGTGTTTTTTCTGCAAGGAAGTTTAAGGGTACAGTTCTTTGGTACTTCTAGGTTACTTCTAGGCATTGAGTTACAGATTTCTGAACTATATAGTGAATGTATTTTATTTTAAAAAGCAACAGCATTTTTAATGTAGCTTTTTTGGGGGGTGTTAAGGATTATTCTTTTCTCTCCTGCTCTATGATAAAGAGGGATGGAATCCTTACTACATCCCAAATCACCCAAGATCAACTAGCAGCCTGGGCTCTGGAGGAGCCAAAGAAGGAGGTGTAGGAAAGAATGGAGCTTGCTAAAGAATTGGGATGCATGGCTAGGCTTAAAAAGGCCATTGGGGTCATTAGCCTAGTCAACACCTATGAACCTAACAGTTGCTTTGCCAGCTCACCCACTCTAGGATGAAGGGGAGAACAACTGAAGTTACATGCATTTGTGCTTGTGATGCCAGTACCGCTAACAGGTTATGGCATACTGAAAACCTCTCATAGTGTGAAGGACCAATGCATGAGATGCTCCAGGTTGCCCATCTCCATTTCTCCTGTACAGCCCACCATTGGTGCAGTCCCAATCCTACTGGATAGTACAGGAAACACTTAAGGAAAGATGGTGCAGTCAGGCAGCAGGTGGTTTGCTGGTGGCATCCAAATGGGATTCTTTATATTTACCATTAAGCACTTCTAAATGATTAGGGAAGTAAGACCAACTACCTGATAAAAGCTGACCCTGTGCAATACAGGAAGACAGACACTGTTAGAAAGAATGAAGATCCTTAGTGGGGTATGCTATTATGAGTGGTCTGAAGCAGCAATGGTACTGAACTGACTCAGAACAGAAGTAATCTTCTGGTAAGAAACCAAAAGTGACAACTGAGTACAGAAGGGGGACTTGGAATACCAACGTTAAACAATATTACTTCATTTTCCCTCAGATGAGACAGCTGGAAGATGTAACCAGAGCAATGTCTTCCTCAGAGAATCATTTTTCTTCTGTTATTTTCATTCAGTATAGTACTGTTAAAAACTGCATTTTGAACAACTGGCAATTTCACACTCAGAGCTGGATTTAGCACACAAGACTCCCTAGCCGCCTGCTTTCGGCCCTGTGCTAGTTGTGGGGGGGTCCATATTTAGTTACTAAGGTGCAGATACTTATCTGCTAGGCTGCAGCTAGAGCCAGATTATGGTCAAATGGAATCCTATGCAGGGTAATGGACTGGAGTCCCACAGCCATACCAATATCCAATTACTTGGATGTCTCTTCCCAGTTACCATAAAAAATGTTCAGACTGGTCAGTGTGCTTACTATTCTCTGCTTTACCTTACTTTTTTTAACCTTACCATGGTCACAAATATTTTAATTTAATTTAAAACTTTTATTTCAAATTTTAGAGCAAAACGTTTACAACCAGTTGTTGAACAAAACGCTTTTGGAACACATTAAACACACGGAAACAGACTTAGCATGTGCAGAAGTAAACTTATCTTCCCTTGAAACTCACATTCATTGAAACTGCTTCTGACAAGTCATTAAATTACAAGTTATGTACTGGAATTAAGGTCTATGTGGCTATGTAAATGGTGCAGGGATTCAAAAACAATAACTGGGATTAAAAAATAAAATCTCTGCGCTTGTGTAAACTACAGTGGCCAAAAGTTGCAGTTTGCACAAACATGTGTAACGTGATTCAGATTAACATTTAACGTCAATGAAAAATACCTTATTGTCAGCTAATCTGTATGTTTCTGAGTCAGGTGTAATTACTGCCAGTGCTAAGCAGCAATCTTTGAAAATAATTACCACTGCATCCCATTGTCAAAGGCCCCCCATTCACTTTCCCACACGCATACAGACATTTACAGACACACACACACACACACACACACACACACACACACACACACACACACACACACACACACTCAGTCAGTGTGGCACCCCCTCATTCATTAGCACTTATGGACACACTCACACATTCATACGCATGCACTCACACACACACACACACACACACACACACACACACACACACACACACACATATCCAAAATGCCCCTGATTTTAAAGAACATCCCTAGTTTTGCCTCTTAGTTTTGCCCTGCCCTTATAAATTTTTTAGATTTTTTTGTAAATCACTGAAGATTACAATCAGTCAATAATGTCAGATATTAGAGTTTCACGTAAAAATCAACTGCTAATCATTAGCGGACCGGAGTTCAACTGTGGCGACCCCTAACCGGGAAAAGCTGAAAGACACAAACTTATTGTTCAGAGAAAAAATATGCTAATGTAAGCACTGTTGATCTAGTATTTTTTTATTAGTAAGAGAAATGATAATAGAGAATTTAATATAGTACAGAAGGGTAGAAAGGTTTATTTTGTTACTGTATACAATATTCTATGTGAAAAAACTATTGATGCTATTAGATTCTATTGGCCTTATTTAACTAATGTGGAGGGTGTAAAAATCTTTATAGAACCACTAGTATTTCATTTAAAAGAAATAGAAATGTTAAAGACATGGTGATACACAATAGTTTTGTTTTACCAGGTGAAGAGTTAAACCTGCATCTTTCTGAGTGTGGCACCTTCCCTTGTAGAAGGTGTTCAGCCTGCTCTACTATTACTAGGTGTTTTGATAAAATTAACGGTGTAAGATTTTGTCCTACTTCTGCTTTTACATGTATGACTAAGTCAGTGATATATGCATTATCTTGTCCCTGTAATTTGTTCTACATAGGGAAACTAAAAGAATATTTAAGCTTCAAGAGCACATTAGAGACATAAAAAATAATAATGCTATGAGTCCTATAGCTTCACATTTTATAGTTGTCACAATAGTGACTTTTTGTTATTAAAAGCTTGTATTTTGGAACAGATTTTAGAAACAGATGAGGGGGCTAGTAAAAAGGAAATTATTGTACAAAGAAACAGTGAAACAGTGTATATTTTAAAATTTAGTACACTTTCTCCAGGGGGGGGGGCTTGAACAATGAATGTAATTGGAGGGTGTTTCTTTAAAGAGTTTGTATTTTTTATTGATGATTAATTGATTAGATGATTGTTCAATTAATTGTATTTAATTAAGTATGTGTGTGTGTGTGTGTGTGTGTGTGTGTGTGTGTGTGTGTGTGTGTGTGTGTATATATATATATATATATATATATATATATATATATATATATATAGATAGATAGATAGATGCATTGTGCTGAATATTTTGTAACTCCAGGAAGGCTATTTTTGAGCCAAGGTGCTAGAGTGTTATCCAGTGTGATTAAATCATTTACTATAAGATTTGTGGCATCTTTTTGCTGGCTCAGTAGTTTGCTATATTTACAAATTGTCTCTGGTACTGTCATGTTTCCTCCCCATTATTATTGACTTAGCCCAGACATCTTGAGCAAGGACGTTGACAGGTATGGCAGTCACTCCCCATGCATGGTCATGTGCTTGCGCGCGCGCACACACACACACACACACACACACACACACACACACACACACACACACACACACACAGACGCTCACTATAAATGACACCCCCAACTCAATTTCACACAAGGACACACTCATGCATTCACCCATGCACAGACAATCACACACAGACACACACACACACACACACACACACACACACACACACACACATACACACACACACACCTAATCTACTGATCTCATAACTAACTACTAACTACTTTTATGACCACCCAGGCAGACAAGCATGCACATACACTGTGGTACACATAAACACACACTCACACCACCACTACTTATCTGCTAAACCTCCCAAAATTTACCTGCAACACAGACCCTCCCATTGATTATAACGTGGGACCACAACATTTCGAAGTGTTTAGTAACATGGCTGGTTGTACTAAGTTATCAGTCAACTGAGTAAATCCCTTTGCAGGAATTTCCAGGGGAGAGCACATGGCTAGTTAGCAAATGCTGGCCAGGAATTCCTCATCAGGATGTAGCATGGCCACTGAGATGGCCCACTTCAATGTTTTTACATACTGTGAATCACTGCAGTTAGCCTATCTCTGAATCAGAACGGGTGTCTCTCAATGGCTGGTCACCTGTGTTAGGGCTTACCACTAGCAGTAGCCCTTTCTGAATCCCAGTCTATGTGTAACACATTTGTTAATAGCTTGAGAAGGCTCACTGGACACAACAGTCCCTTTTCAGGAGCAGCCCAGTAGCACTGCCTGTTGAAGTTACTTGGTCAAAGTCACAGAGCAGACAAATGAAAACTGAGGGAATCAAACTCTGCACTACAGGAATAGCTCTTTAACAGCTCATAGTCTTACTCATCTGCTGTAAGTGCCAGACAAATACTGTTATAGCCCAACACAGTGTATTTTACACCCACTGCATACAAAAAACAAATTAAATTAAACATTTATATGGATTTAAAATATTAACATTAAACTCATAAACTTCAGGTTTTCATGTTTATTCACAAGCAAATAATGAACATGCTATCAACAGTCAACAAATCAAGGGAAACAAGGATTATACCCAAAGAACATGTTTCGTGATGTTACCCTTGTTTACACCATAATTGCTCCAAGATGTTGGAACCAGTCATATATACACAAACAAACATATACCACATGCACACACACACACACACACACACACACACACACACACACACACACACACACACACACACACACACACACACACACACACCATACACAGTTGTGAACATCAGTTACAGTAACTTGTATGACTATTTGCATTTCACATGTTTGCTTGTGATCAAATAAAAAGAACAACTACATATATTTCAGCTCAGTGCTGTGAGACCTGTACAGGGTAACCCATTGTAACACATGCCCTCCCATCCTCTTCGCTCAAGAATTAAAGACAAAGACCCAAATCAGGTGCACATTTTAAATACTGTTCTTATATACTTAGAAAGCTGCTAGTAAAAAGGTTGTGCATTAGAAGCATTTTATAGGTTCATAGGTAAGTACTAGGCTATCTGCCCATGGGCATTTATAAGCCTAGCCACAGAGTGATGGCTTTCACCTCCCCATTAGATTAGTAACCTGGGCCTCTGTCAACAGGTCTCCTGAAGTGATCCCAGGGAAGAATGTACGATTAGCCATCCACTCATCAAGATTTCTCTTGAAGAGGGTCAGAGAAGAGCTCTGTCGAATATGGATTGGGATTCTATTCCAGAGGGGAGTCGCTGGGACAGGAATCTATCCCTCCAGCATGTCCTGTTTATTGTTGTACATAGGTTCAAGTCGCTAGAACGAGTGGTTCTGAGTTATCTCGTTTTTTTGAGGTGAAGCATGTCCATTAGTTCAGGGTTTGACATGGCCCTATAGGTCAGGCACGGGTCACCTCTGAGCAGATGGTAAGCGACTGAGAAGAGCTTGAGCTTTTTTAGTCATGCTTCATAGGGTAATTGTTTAAGGCCCTTAATCCTCTTAGTGAGGTACTTCTGTGGTCTTTCTAGTTGTTGCAGGTGTCTAGTGAGGTACATCCCAAATGGGGCATTGTACTCTATTATGGGCCTAATGAGTGAGGAGTAAAGGGGCACAATCACCTCCTTGGATCTGGATGAGACACCCTTTGTGATCAGGTGTGCCACATAGAAGGATTTCCTGACTGTTTTGGCTATGTGGTTATCAAAGGAGAGCATGCTATCTACTTGGGTACCCAGGTCCCTAATTACTTCTTCTGTACTTAGTGGATTCCCATCTATGTGGTAGTTTGTAGGTACTTTGTTTTTCCCAAATGGGATTACTATGCATTTTTTGGCATTTAGCTTGAGGCTGTAACTTTGACACCTGGTGTTTGTCTCTGTGAGACCCTTTTGCAGGATGTCTGTGTCAGCTGGAGAGTCAATTATTGCACCCAATTTACAGTCATCTGCGAACTTGGTTAGCCACAGTCCCTTCGCCTTTGCCTGTACTTCGGAGAAAGATATACCGAACAGGAGGGGTCCCAGGACTGAGCCCTGTGGGACTCTGCTTGTGACTGGTTTAGAGTCAGACATGGCGCCTGCCACTCTTACCATGTGGGTTCTGTCTGAGAGCCAATTGGCAACCCATCTCGTGACATGGGGGTTGATATTTAAGCTGGTGAGTTTGTCTATGATTCCTGAGTGTGGGATGGTGTCGAACACCTTAGCAAGGTCCAGATATGCTGTATGGACCACCTTCTCTTCATCTATGGCCTTGGTGACTGTTTCGAAGAAGTAGACCAAGTTCAGGAGGCAAGATCTGCCTTTAACAAAGCTGAACTGGGTGGGGTCCAGTGTCTGGAGGTTCCCAATGTCCCTGTTAATGAGCTCCATGATAATGTGTTCCATGGCTTTGCAGACCAAGCTAGTCAAGCTTATAGGGCAATAGTTCCCAGGGTCAGTTGTGGCACCACCTTTGTGGAGTGGTACGACTGTTGCTGTATGCCATTCTTTAGGTACATAGCCTATAGAGAGGCTGAGTTTGAATAGTGATTTGAGATGGGGGGTTAGTTCATTTTGAAGCTCGTGTAAGACACAACCTGGAATAGCATCTGGTCCCATTGATGCTGTGTTTTTGGCCTTTGCAAGGGCTGTCTTTACTTGTGTGTCTGAGATATCTGGAGCGCCACATTTTTCTGGGATGGGTGCTAGCCCCTTTGGTGGAGGGGGGGTGAAGTTTGCACTGAACTTGTCAGCCAGGATGTTGGCAATGTCGGTTGGTTCGGTGTATTTATGGCCATTATGCACTAGCTCGGAGCATATCTGAAAGTTTGCCCCTAGACTCCTGACATAGTTAAAGAAGGCCTTGTGGTTATCCTTAGAGTCATTGGCTATTTTTCTTTCAAAGTTGGCCTTGGATGATTTAATGAGGGAGCGCAGTTTTTTACTGATGTTAATCAGAGATGCCTTCTTATTTTGGGATTTTGTTCTATCTTGCAGGAGTTTCCTCCTTCTGTTGTAAAGTTTATTTATGGCCAGGGTCCACCAGACTGGCTTCCTCTTTTTTGAGGAGTTGGTCTTGGTTTTACTTCGGATGGCTCGGTCCATGCATTCTTGAAGGTGTTCACAGAATGCACTTGTAAAGGATTCTGCTGATGGGTCATCATTTTCCATTTGATTGGGAGCTTTGAAACTTCCCACCTCAGTCTTGAGGAGTGTGAAGTTGGCTTTAGAGAGGTTTTTTACCTTGATTTCCTTGACTGGGGGGGGGGGGTCAGGATGTGGATGTCCAGTGTGATTAGTTTGTGATCTGAACTTACCAATGACGAGTTTACCTCAGGTGTGGAACATAGGTTCCCCATGTTGGTGATGACCAGGTCCAGTATGTTGTCACCTCTTGTGGGAGTGGTGACCAGCTGTTCAAGGGCATTTCAGTTTATAAACTCAAGGAAGCATTGGGCTAGGGTGTTTGAGCTTGAGTAGTTTTCCCAGTCAATGTTTGGATAGTTGAAGTCACCCAGTAGCATGGTGTTGGGTAGAATCTTCATGCTTTCTAATGTTCTCAGGAGTGCTGCGTGATGCTCCTGAGACAAGATGGGAGATCTGTAGCAAGCTATAAATTGAACAGTCAATTTAGACACTGTCAATTGCACTTAGATGGTCTCAGATGCAGCGTGCTGTGCTACTAACCTGGAGGTGTAGGTGTTCTTGATGAATATGGACACACCCCCTCCTTTTGTGTTCTGGTCCTGGTTTAAAGGTATGGTAGGAGTTATAGCCTGGAAGTGCTGGGGTGCTCTCTGGAGCCTTGAACCAGGTTTCTGTCACTGCACATACGTCGATTTCTTCCATACTAAGGAGAGCCTTGAGTGCATGCATTTTGAGGTTTAGACTTCTGGCGTTGAGCAGCATTGCCCTCAGTTTTTGTTTATTATTGTTGTTTATGGAGGCAGGTTTGTCTTTTGAGCCTTGCCTAAAAAAGGCAGTATTGGGGCAGCAAGAGTCTTGTTCAGTATTTGAAAGCTCAGGGGTGACAGGTGCAAGCTGTCTCTGGCGAAGCAATGTGGCTTGTCAAGCATGTCGTCCCAGGCTGACAAGTACTGGATCCCCTTTGAATGACACCAGTAGTTTAACCAATTGTTGAAACTGATCATTTTTTCTTCGTATGCTGGCATCATTTTGGGTGAGGGCAGGATGCTACTCAGAGTCAGAGTCATACCAGCCTGAGCTACATGGTCAGAGAGCTCCTCCATGTCTCTTTTCATGTAGTCCAGGGAGGTATGTCTCAGGTCATTTACGCCAACATGTACAATGACAGAGTCATATTTGTACTTGTTGTGGAGTGACCTGAGTGCATGTGTTATGTGTCGGATTCTGGCACCCGACAGGCAGCTTACGGTAACCTTCTCCTTGTTCAGTCTAGTGAGTGGGACGTCTGAGTGCCTGATGATAGAATCACTGATTACTAGTGTGTTAGGTGTGTTATTTAGCCTTAGGGGCTGTTTTTGCTCTTGGCACACTGATGTTGTAATGTATGTGTTACCTGGTTTCTGTTGTGGGGTAGGGGTTGCTTGGGTGTATGCTTAGGAGGTCTCTGTTGTTTAGGCAGGTTCTTATTTAGAGCCTCCGAGTATGTTTTTGCATGTTTCTGAGAGTTGTTTTCTGGTGCAGCTATGGCTGGTCTATGTGAGTCTGGTAATGTGGTGCTAGTGTGTTGCCCTTCTCCTTGTGACTGGTTGATCCAGTCGTGGGTTGAGAGAGCTTAGCCTCCAGTTTGGCTGTGTAGCTGCATCTCTCACATATGTTTGTGTTGGTTGGGAGGAGGAGGGGGTTGTCTGAGTACATGAGGCAATTGTAACATTGCCTCAGGATGCCCAGATTCACCAGCTGGACCAAAGATCACACCTGAAGCTGTCCCTTGAACATGCCTGAATAGATGTTTGGGACTGTATTGCTTATTGGATGAGTAAAGAGCCTTATACTTTCTGAGTATAGGGCTGAAGTGCAAGCTGTAAGCTAGTGCTAGTTTTAGTGAGTTTTAGTAAGTGCCGGTCTTAAATTGCCTTATTTCCAGTGCTGGGTTAAAGTGTTTCAAGTTTCAAGGGAAAAACTGAAGTGCAGACTTCGTGGAGCCTGGAATAGTTTAACTGCAGCTAAACAGTGCTGCGCAGTGCGCACACCCACGCAAAACCACGCTAAGCAGTTTTTATACCAGGGAGATCCAAAAGGATAGAAATTAACCCAAAATGGCCAATGAGCTACAAGTTGCTGGGCTGGGACCACTCCTACAGGGACAGATAGGCTGCTCAGAGTTCCCTCTCCCACAGTGAACAAAGAAGCCACCTAATTATCCAGGTATGATATGGGCAACACAGGAACCTTTACTACAGTCTTGGATTCAGCAAAGCCTGAAAACTGGACTAGACTAGTTCAGAAAGGCGGGAAAACAAGGAATTTTTTTGTGGGTTTTTTTTTCAGAAACAACAGAAATGCAGAGCTTAAATTACTTTAAATGCACAGAGGAGGCTAGTGCACTTGAGTGTGTAGCCTGCCACTGTGTTACAGGTAACTTAAATGCAAAAACAACAAACAGCAACTTTTTTTCAAGTGCAACAAAGAAATAAGTACAGTAAGCAATGCAGATATCACTAGGGATCCACAGAAGCACTGAAAAGCCACGTTTTAGGCGGAATTAGCATTTCAGGGAAACAACAAGCAAAAACAATACTTAATCATGTCCAAAGTCTCTCTTTTGTCTTGCGGCTGCTTGTAGGACTCTGCAGGGCACCACGAGGAGCTTGCTGAGATGTATACAAATGCAAAACTGCACTAAGTGGTTTTTATACCAGGGAGATCCAAAAGGATAGAAATTAGCCCAAAATGGCCAATGAGCTACAAGTTGCTGGGCTGGAACCACTCCTACAGGGACAGATAGGCTGCTCAGTGTTCCCTCTCCCACAGTGAACAAGGAAGCCACCTAATTATCCAGGTATATGGGCAACACAGGAACCTTTACTACAGTCCTGGATTCAGCAAAGCCTGAAAACTGGACTAGACTAGTTCAGAAAGGCGGGAAAACAAGGATTTGTTTTGTGTTTTTTTTCAGAAACAACAGAAATGCAGAGCTTAAATTACTTTAAATACACAGAGGAGGCTAGCACACTTGAGTGTGTAGCCTGCCACTGTGTTACCGGTAACTTAAATGCAAAAATGGCAAACAGTAACTTTTTTTCAAGTGCAACAAAGAAATGAGTACAGTAAGCAATGCAGATATCACTAGGGATCCACAGAAGCACTGAAAAGCCACGTTTTAGGCGGAATTAGTGTTTCAGGGAAACAACAAGCAAAAACGATACTTAATCAAGTCCAAAGTCTCTCTTTTGTCTCTCAGCCGCTTGTAGGACCCTGCAGGGCACCACGAGGAGCCTGCTGAGCTGTATACAAGCACAAAACCATGCTAAGCATTTTTTATCCCAGGGAGATCAAAAAGGATAGAAATTAGCCAAAAATGGCCAATGAGCTACAACTTGCTGTGCTGGGCTTTGACCACTCCTACATGGACAGATAGGCTGCTCAGAGTTCCCTCTCTCACAGTGAACAAGGACGCCACCTAACTATCCAAGTATGATATGGGCAACACAGGAACCTTTATCTCAGTCCTGGATTCAGCAAAGCCTGAAAACTGGACTAGACCAGTTCAGAAAGGCGGGAAAACAAGGAATTTTTTGTGTTTTTTTATTTATTTATTTTTTTTAGAAACAGAAATGCAGAGCTTAAATTACTTTAAATACACAGAGGAGGCTAGCGCACTTGAGTGTGTAGCCTGCGACTGTGTTACAGGTAACTTAAAAGCAAAAATGACAAACAGGTGGGAGGTTGGCATAATGGTTAAGGTGTTTACCTTGCAGACACAAGGTGCAGGGTTTGATTCTCACATGGGGTAATTGGCTAGGCTTAAAATGGCCCACAAGGGCAATTAGTCTAGTACTAATCTATGAACCTATGAACCAGTAACTTTTTTTCAAGTGAAACTAGGAAATAAGTACTGTAAGCAATGCAGATATCACTAGGGATCCACAGAAGCACTGAAAAGCCACGTTTTAGGTGGAATTAGCGTTTCAGGGAAATAACAAGCAAACAAACAACAAGCATACAAACAAAGCTAGATTCAGCAGTCCTGGATCTAGTCTATGCTACAGCAAACAAGGTGTACCAATTTCAGTAAGAAACAGTTCAAATATGCAGGCACTATAAGCCTTTAACCAGAAATTCCCAGCTCACAAGGACAGAGTCCAACCTCTCCTCCCACAAGAGTGCAGACCACGAACCTTCTTAATGTAAAATAACTGGCCTGAAGCCCAAGTTCTTAAACCATAACTAATACACTTTTAGAATAACATACACTGAGCCCTCAATCAGCAGTTCCCAACTTAGAAGGATGTAAGCTACCTGTCCTGCCACCACAGTGCAGGCCACAGACCTTCCTAATGTAAAACAACTGATCTGAAGCCCAAGTGCTTAATCCAAAAGACTTAGAATGATAGCTACACTTTAATCAAGTTACTATCAAGCAGTAATAAATACAACTGAATACTTTAATGAATGCCTGGATTAGTGCTCAAGTTATACAAACAAAGCTAGATTCAACAGGTCTGGATCCAGTCTATGCTACAGCAAACAAGGTGTACCAATTTCAGTAAGAAACAGTTCAAATATGCAGGCACTATAAGCCTTTAACCAGAAATTCCCAGCTCAGAAGGGCAGAGTCCAGCCTCTCCTCCCACAAGAGTGCAGACCACGAACCCTCGTAATGTAAAATAACTGGCCTGAAGCCCAAGTGCTTAAACCAGAACTAATACACTTTTAGAATAACAGACACTGAGCCCTCAATCAGCAGTTCCCAACATAGAAGGATGTAAGCTACCTGTTCTGCCACTACAGTGCAGACTACAAACCTTCTTAATGTAAAACAACTGGTCTGAAGCCCAAGTGCTTAAACTAAAAGGCTTAGAATGAGTTACACCAAGCAGTAATATGGTAATAAATACAATTGAGTACTTTTAAGATGACGCAAAATAAAGTAGGAAGAAACACAAATACAGAAAAAGCAGATAAAAGAAGAACATTTTTTTTTTTTTGAGTGAGCAAATGAGATGGGCCCAGTAGGAGTATCCAAGTGCAAATTTACAAGAGGGGCGGGCAGTTTCAAATCAACCAAGATTAACACCAAAACAAAAACAGGGAGGGTGAGTGGGGACCTACAGAAAAAAACAGAGTCACAACTTCCAGCTAGATATTGCTCAATGCAACACAAACAAATTAATTTAAATCATGTATTATTTGAAAAAAGTGCAGATAAAGATTTACTTAACTTCGCTTATACGTTCAGTTGATTGCATGCAGGTCTTAGCTGGCCAAAGCTCACAGTTTAAGCAGAAAATAATTCAAACTATACCACTTATATAAGGCAGAAACTGAATAACAATGAAGTGAACTACCCCCACTTATCACTGGCTATGCAGGTTTTTTAACAATCCTTAACTGATAAAACAGAGTCTCAACTTCCAGCTAGATATTGCTCAATGCAACACAAACAAATTAATTTAAATCATTTATTATTTGAAAAAAGTTCAGATAAGGATTTACTTAACTTTTCTATACATTCAGTTGATTGCATGCATTTCTCAGCTGGCCAAAGCTCACAGTTTAAGCAGAAAATAATTCAAACTGTACCACTTATATAAGGCAGAAACTGAATAACATTGAAGTGAACTACCCCCACTTATCACTGGCTATGCAAGTTTTTTAACAAGCCTTAACTGAAAAAACAGAGTCACAACTTCCAGCTAGATATTGCTCAATGCAACACAAACAAATTACTTCAAATCTTGTATTATTTGAAAAAAGTGCAGATAAAGATTTACTTAACTTCACTTATACGTTCAGTTGATTGCATGCAGGTCTTAGCTGGCCAAAGCTCACAGTTTAAGCATGAAGGATATAAAGTCTGAAAGTCATGTATGACATTATTTACTGACTACAATACGCAACAATTTGTCTGAAAACCACAAACTGGAACATACCACAAATGAGACAAAATCATGGATAGTTGAGAACTATGTCCTTTGCAAAAAACAGAAATTTAGACACAGACACAGACACAGACACACACACACACACACACACACACACACACACACACACACACACACACACACACACACACATACACACACACACACACAAAATGTCCCTGATTTTAAAGAACATCCCTGGTTTTGCCTCTTAGTTTTGCCCTGCCCTTATAAATTTTTTTGATTTTTTTGTAAATCACTGAAGATTACAATCAGTCAGTAATGTCAGATATTAGAGTTTCATACGCCTTATTGTTCAGAGAAAAAATATGCTAATGCAAGCGCTGTTGATCTAGTAAAGTGACAAAGTAATATTTACAAATTGTTTTTTTTTTATTAGTAAGATAAATGATAATAGAAAATTTAATATAGTACAGGAGGGTAGAAAGGTTTATTTTGTTACTGTATACAATATTCTAAGTGAAAAAACTATTGATGCTATTAGATTCTATTGGCCTTATTTAACTAATATTGAGGGTGTAAAAAATCTTTATTCAACCCCTAGTATTTCATTTAAAAGAAATAGAAATGTTAAAGACATGGTGATACACAATAGTTTTGTTTTACCAGGTGAAGAGTTAAACCTGCATCTTTCTGAGTGTGGCACCTTCCCTTGTAGAAGGTGTTCAGCCTGCCCTACTATTACTAGGTGTTTTGATAAAATTAACGGTGTAAGATTTTGTCCTACTTCTGCTTTTACATGTATGACTAAGTCAGTGATATATGCATTATCTTGTCCCTGTAATTTGTTCTACATAGGGAAACTAAAAGAATATTTAAGCTACGGCTTCAGCTATAAATTCTATAGTTTCACATTTTATAGTTGTCACAATAGTGACTTTTTGTTATTAAAATCTTGTATTTTGGAACAGATTTTAGAAACAGATGAGGGGTTAGTAAAAAGGAAATTATTGTACAAAGAAACAGTGTATATTTTAAAATTTAGTACACTTTCTCCGGGGGGGGGTTGAACAATGAATGTAACTGGAGGGTGTTTCTTTAAAGAGTTTGTATTTTTTAGTGATGATTAATTGATTAGATGATTGTTTAATTAATTATATATGTGTGTCTGTATATATATATATATATATATATATATATATATATATATATATATATATATATATATATAGCAAATGCTGGCCAGGAATGCCTCATCAGGATGTAGCATGGCCACTGAGATGACCCACTTCAATGTATTTACATAATGTGAATCACTGCAGTTAGCCTATCTCTGAATCAGAAAGGGTGTCTCTCAGTGGCTAGTCACCTGTGTTAGGGCTTACCACTAGCAGTAGCCCTTTTTGCATCCCAGTCTATGTGTAACACATTTGTTAATAGCTTGAGAAGGCTCACTGGACACAACAGTCCTTTTTCAGGAGCAGCCCAGTAGCACTGCCCATTGAAGTTACTTGGTCAAAGTCACACAGCAGACAAATGAAAACTGAGGGAATCAAACTCTGCACTACAGGAATAGCTCTTTAAGAGCTCATAGTCTTACTCATCTGCTGTAAGTGCCAGACAAATACTGTTATAGCCCAACACAGTGTATTTTACACCCACTGCATACAAAAACCAAATTAAATTAAACATTTATATGGATTTAAAATATTAACATTAAACTTATAAACTTCAGGTTTTCATGTTTATTCACAAGCAAATAATGGACATGCTATCAACAGTCAACAAATCAAGGGAAACAAGGATTATACCGAAAGAACATGTTTCGTGATGTTACCCTTGTTTACGCCATAATTGTTCCAAGATGTTGGAACCAGTCATATATACACAAACAAACATATACCACATGCACACACGCACACACACACACACACACACACACACACACACACACACACACACACACACACACACACACACACACACACACACACACACAGACCATACACAGTTGTGAACATCAGTTACAGTAACTTGTATGACTATTTGCATTTCACATGTTTGCTTGTGATCAAATAAAAAGAACAACTACATATATTTCAGCTCGGTGCTGTGAGACCTGTACAGGGTAACCCATTGTAACACATGCCCTCCCATCCTCTTAGCTCAAGAATTAAAGACAAAGACCCAAATCAGGTACACATTTTAAATACTATTCTTATATACTTAGAAATCTGCTAGTAAAAAGGTTGTGCATTAGAAGCATTTTATGAAGGATATGAAGTCTGAAAGTCATGTATGGCATTATTTACTGACTATAATACACAACAATTTGTCTGAAAACCACAAACTGGAACATACCACAAATGAGATAAAATCAGGGACAGTTGAGAACTATGTCCTTTGCAAAAAACAGAAATTTAGACACACACACACACACACACACACACACACACACACACACGCGCAATCTAAGTTATACACAATGATACCAACCACTAGTATCATGTACAATTAAGATTACTGTTTAAGATCAAGTGAATGAATAAATGCATAAATAAAGGGCCAAAAATGTATCTCATCTCATTGCTATCATAATTATACAGTACAGTCCACTGCAAACCTCCTCTGCCCTCTAAATTTCTAGCTCAAGAATTGGAGCCAAAGACCCAAACTTATGAATACATTTTAAGTATTTCTCTTGTATACTTAGAACGTTGTTAGAATAAGCTCTGCAATAGCAAGCATTTCCTGAAGGGCACAAATTCTGACATTCACATGCCTGTCATTATTTAGTGACTGTAATTCAAATCAGTTTGCCAGAAAACCAGAAATTTTACAAGGAGCAGACTAAAATACCTGTCAACTTCCTTGCTCAAGAATGCTGGACAAAGCCAAAACTAATGGAAGACAAAGGCCCACAAAATAGGGACACATTTAAATATTGCTCTTAGAAAGTTGTTAAAATGAAAGGTTTTTGTTATTATGAATTTTCTGAAGGGTATGATGTCTGAAATTAAAATGTTTGTTGTTATTTAATGAAGTCAGTCCTCACTGATCTTCCAGAAAAACACAACTTTTATGAGTGACAGGCCAAAATATGAGGCAAAAATCTGGACATTCTGCTAAAATCTGGACAGTTGTGAGGTATGGGACAAACCCACTGAGCAAAGTGTCCCTTCTATGGATGACCCAACAGCAGCACTGTCTTGTTAAGTAATTTGCTTAAAGTCACATAGTAAGCAAATGGAGGTGGAAAGACTCAAATCCTGTACCTTTGACTATAGGAAGGAGTTTGTTAACAATTCAGAGCCTAAATCCTGTGTGCTAAGGCCAGACACCTCTAATAACTATGATCAAATAGGTGGTGTCAAAACCATGGATTAAAACTAAATGTCAAGACGTGTATTATCGAATCCTTCAGCAAGCATGGCTCCTTTGGTTAACATACCACATTGTTTTGCTAAGGGTAGTTTGTACCTTTCCCCTCTAGGCTTTTGAATACTGGCTAAAAACTTTAACCATTTCCATAGTGCCTTTTATAGCCAATGCTCAACTGCCAAAGCTATTGACATAGCAAAATCAATTCAGCTGCACCTCAAGGCGTTCCTGCTCAATGTCAGCAGCCTAAATGAAAAACTATACTCCCTCCAATACCTCCTTACACTTAAGAATACTCATCTGTGCAGTCACTGAGATATGTTTTAAAGTGGAACAGAGCACCTTGGCTGTGTAAGGTTTCAGCGCCTTTCACACTCACAAAGCATACCTGGACATATTGAAGACACTTACCATACAAATAACCACAGAACTTGGCTAAAAAACAGCCAAGAGCACACAGCACTGGAAATTAAATGATTATTCACAAGGAGTTAAGTGCTTTTGCCCCCTAAAGCATGGGACTTCTCCCATATTCGTAAGCACAAGGTCCAGTATGTTGGAGACTGTAGTGGGTGTATTCACTATTTGGTCAAGGATGTTTGTATTTACAAAGTCCAGGAATCTCTGTGCCTGCAGATGAGGCTGTGTAGGATTCCCAGGCTATAGAGGGGTAATTAAAGTGTTCCATGAGTAGGATGTTAGGTTGTATGGTACATGTCTCCAACAGGTCCAAGTATGCATTGTGGTCTTCTTGGGACATGGATGGTGACCTATAGTCGGCTAGGATATGGTACAGGATTTTGTCTATGGTGATCTGCACATGGAGGAACTCCAACTCATCATCCTGTTCAACCACTCTAGAGGTATGCTTGTTATTGATGTATATTGAGACTCCTCCTTTTTTGCCCTTGTTTGTACAGCTACTGATCTAAAAGTGTGGAAGGCACTGAAGCCTAACACTGACAGGGTTTTCTCTGACACTTTAAAGTATGTCTGGGTAACTGCACAGATGTCTATATTCTCAAGTGTGAGAAAGGCTTGGAGGGAGTGTAGTTGTTTTGTTTAGGCTTCTGGCATTGAGTAGTAACACCTTGAGGTTCAGTTGAGTTAACCATGTCCTCCCAAAATGACAAATATTGGACCCCCTTAGCATGACACCAGAAAGACAGCCAGTTGTTAAAATCAATCATTTTTGCTCCTATTGTTGCATCATCCTTGGTGATGGTAAGGTGCTGCTCAATGTTAAGCCCGAGACACACAGTCTGAAAGCTCCATAATGTCTCTCTTCATATAGTCCAGGGAGGCATATCTCAGGTCATTTATACTTACATGGACTAAAATGGAATCATATTGGTACCTGTGGTGTAAAGACTTGGCTGCATGTGTGATTTGGTGGATTTTGGCTCCAGATAAGCAACTGATAGTTATCTTCCCCTTGTTCAGCCTGGTTAGAGGGGCATTAGTACATCTTACAATGGAGTCCTCTTTAATAAGAGTCCTGGGAAGAATATTTGCTTCCCTTAACCACTAAGTGCTTGGGGCTCCACTGAGAGTGACAATATGTGTGGTGTTAGGTGTTGTTTTTCTGAGTGCTATTGGGCTTGCTGATACATAGCTTTAACAATGGGTGATCTAGCCAATCTTTGCTGTTTAGGAAGATTGCTTTTAAGTGCTTCAGCATAAGTTAGTCTATGTGTGTGTTGTGTACTCTGCAATGTGGATGTTGATTGCATAGTTTCAACAACCTGATGTGCTCTTGTATGCAGGAGTTTAGCCTTCAGTGTCACTGTGTAAGTACACCTCTCACATAGTATGTCTGCTGTCTGTTCGAAACATGATACAACTGCTACATTGTCTCAGGATGCCCATATCCACCAAGCTGGCTACATAGAAGTTAGGAAATTGTACATCCATGCTGTTCAGTCCTTCTTTGTGAGCTACAAGGGGATGTTATATTGGGATTAAAAGGCTACTGAAGGTACTTTGTTGCAGCAGATGATGCTAAACAGTACTAAATTCTTCTAACTTTAATGTTTCAACTAAATCTGTAGGTATTGCCACTTGATGCCCAGCTAGCTGTTCTAAGCTTGTTGGTGCACAAGGTATTTGTACTATATTGCTGCTTTATAGGGTACAAGGTACAGTTTTATGAACCACTCTTTCTAGGTGTTTGCTGCAGTACAGGGCACTGCTAACCCATGCAAATACGTAAAATTTAGAGTAGCAGAGCAAAAACAGAAAATTAAATAAAATGTCTATACTATGAGTCCTTTTGTGTATTTCCCAATTCCAATAGACTAGGCAAACATCTTCTGCCACAAGATGAAGAAACCCAGTCCTCCTAATGTAAAAACACAGTAGAAGAGACCCACAAGTGCAATGCTATCACAAACCACTTAAACAACTAGCATGAAATCTCTTGCCGAAGGCAATTTCAAGACAGTCATAACAGTTCAAGGAGGAACATTTGTTTTTTTACAAAAACAAATAAGTGAAATGCACACATAAAAGCAGGAAACTGTAGTGGTCACTCAAAATAACTTAAAAGTGATTTAGCAATCATAGGAACTTAACTTTACCTAGATGACACTGGATACAAGTAAAACACTTCCTAAATGCAGGCTAAGACTCCAAGCGTTGCTAAGCTCCTGGAAAACAGGCAGGAGACAATATGCAGTAAGCAAGGTTTACTCAAGATCATACTGGTTTGCTGGGTGGGCACTCAGTATCAGGGGTCTATGGAAAACAATAGGTGGGAAGAGTACTTAAATAGCTTATACAACAGAAGATAGTAATGAAAGAGGGGAAGGAGAGATTTTGGAAATCAGATTATCATAAGGGGTGGAGGTCACAGGCGCAGCCTTGTTATAAAAAAACTCCAACAATAAGGGAGGGTAAGTTATTTCAGAAACTTCAGCTTAATGTGTCAGTGCGGGATGGGGCAGACACAAAATGTAACTTTAAGCAGGTAAATGATAAGCAGAATATAAAGCCCTGAAGCACAAACTGGAGCAGAGACAGTTCTCTCACTACTGACCTTCTACTACAGTTTAAGGCACAAGATTAGGAAGAAATTTTTTGGGGGGCTGTCCATGTGCAATAATAGTTGATAATTTACTATTGGAGATCATAGTGAAGCAGAGCATGACAGAAACCTCAGAAAAGTTCTGGACAAGAGCGCATGAAGTAAATTTAAAGCTCAATCCCCTGAAATGTAAACTCAGACTGACAGAAGTTACTTATGTATGTCATTTATATACCAGTACAGGCTTATGACCAACCCCTTCCAAACAAGCAGCCATTCTTCAGATGCCAGCTTCAGACAATGTTCAAGTCCTACAGAGTTTTCTTGGTATGGTTAACTGTCTTGGCAAATTCATCCCTGACTTTACTGAGTTATCACTGCCTTTAAGAGAGCTGACATGCAAAAATGTTGCCTGGTCATGGTTAGAACAACAAAATCAAAGCAGTTCAGCTGTGGTTTTGCTTCTACCAATCCTTACAAGCAAAGGAACAAAAAATGAATCGAATAAGTAGAAAAAAACGCTCACTTTATTAGTAACAACAAAGCTTTCGGGAATATCTCTTCTTCTTCAGAATGTATTTACTGCTAAAATGATAGTTGTTTACTGTTTCTATATGTTAATTAATTTCAGAAATAGATAATATATATATATATATATATATATATATATATATATATATATATATATATATATATGGGTAAAATAATATGGTAATATCCATATCATTGTCTAGGGTAAGAAGAGAGGCGTAGTATGCAATATAGTTTTTCAGATTACATGCGCAATACTCTTCTTTTTGGGAAATGTAATGTAAGATTCATCCCAGTTTCTATTTTATTTTATGTATGAATATAAGTATATATAGAAACATAGAAATATATATTTTATATGATGATATGTTTTTAAGAAAATTTTAAGTTTGTTTCTTTAATGATGTTTGTTTCCACATTGGATGGCTGTGTCATGTGGTTTGTTGTTTTAATTACATATAATACAATGGTCTTAACTAATTAACTGAACACTGAAGAAGGGAGATTCCCAAAAGGTTTGTTGTTACTAATAAAGTGAGCGTTTTTCTACTTATTCGATTCCTTTTTTGTTCATGGTTAGAACAACACCAGAGAGCATTTGATAACCTCAAATAGCAAATTGCCAACCCTCCTACATTAAGGTACTATGATGTCCACAAACCAGTAGTTCTTTCCTGAAATGCTTCAAAGTTTGGTCTTGGTGCAGTTATTCTTCAAGAGGGCAGACCTGTTGCCTCTGCATCTAGAACTCTTACCCAAACTGAGATGCAATATGCTCAAACTGAGAAGGAGCTTTTGGCATTTTTTTTGCATGTTTGAAGTTCCATGATTATATTTATGGCCGAGCTATCCAAATTGAAACTGATCATCAACCTCTAGTCACTATTTTAAAAAAGCCTATGCATTCAGCTCCATCAAGACTACAAAGAATGATGCTTAGATTACAAAAGTACAATTTCAAAATGGCCTATAAGAAAGGTAAACTTCTTTATCTAGCTGATATCTTATCCAGATCACCCAGAAATACTATGGAACAGCTTGATGCAGAGAATTTTGACTTTGTGTCATGGAAGTGCATACTTTTTCTACCACAAGTCTTGATGAGTTGAGAGATCATACAAAGACTGATCCAATTTTTCAAAAGCTCAACCACTTCATCAATGTAGGATGGCCATCAAAGTAATCTTGTGTACCGCCAGAAGTGCAACCTTATTTTCTACACAGAGATGAGATGCTGATGGAAGATGGTATCATTTTCAAAGGTCCCAACGTTATTGTTCCTACTTCTTTACAACATGAATGCATTCAGATTTTGTATCGTGGCCACCCAGGTTCCAAATCTACCAAAAGAAGAGCGAGAGGACTAGTATTTTGGCTTTCTTTATCAAAAGACGTTAATTAAGTGCTTTCTTCTTGTTCAGTATGTAATAGTACTAAGCCGCATTCGCAAAAAGAGCCACCTCAGCTAAGCCATATTCCTGAACTACCTTGTTCAACAGTAGCCACTGACATATTTGAGTGGAACAATCAGCATTACTTAGTATTGGTAGACTCATATTCAAACTGGTTTGAGATTGGTTTGCTACCTAACCTAACGTCCAGTGCTGTTATTACTAAAATGAAACAATTTCTCAGTCCATGGTAGTCCACACAAAGTTATTTCTGACAACAGTACCCAGTTTACTAGTCAATTGTTTCAGAGATTTGCTTAAAAGTGGGACTTTATCCATGTTACTAGTATTTCTGAATACCCACAGTCAAACGGCCTTGCTGAACATGCAGTACAGAGTGCAAAGCAATTATCAGAGAAATCAAAGTGTGACAATACTATCTTCTTGAATTTACTTAATCTCGGAAATATATCCCGTGACAACCTACTTGGCTCCCCTGCTCAGAGACTTCTGTCTAGGCAAACCAGAACAACCTTGCCTATCAGTTCTAGTTTGTTGGTGCCTAATGCTAAAAACACCAGAGTAATCAAAGCCCAACTTTTTAAAAAGCATTCTTCTCAGAAGTCCAGCTATGATAAAATGAGCAGACTTCTTCATCCGTTAAAAGAAGGAGAGATAGTGAGGATGCAAAGAGCGAAAGGCTTTGATCAAACTGATCAAGTGAGAGGTATATGTGCTGAGCCGAGATCCTACTTAGTGGAATCTGAGGGTATAGAATACAGGAGAAACTACAGACATTGTCTTCCTATATCAGAAAGGATATCGCAGCATTGTACCTGTGATATAGACTATAGATTTCAGAGCAACCCTGACAATGTTTATACCAAAGAACATGTCTCAGTATCCATTCCCATTCCTTATGATGTCCCAGTTGTCCCCAAAGTTGAACATTCTTTGAAGACAGTCCCGCTGCTAGATCCAATTCTGACTTTTATGTTATATGATCAGGTCGTATTTCTAGACCTAGTGTAAAATATACAGCAACCTGGACATGATTGTTTTATATGTGTCTGATTTTGTATGACTGCATGTCAAATAATTAGTTCTGTATAACTGCATGTCAAAAGATCATTTCTGTATAACTGTATGTCATTGAATATTGTCATTGCATGTATGAGCTATTTCTCAAAGAGGGAGGATATAGAATAGAGCATGTGCATGTACCTTTAAGAAGCATTTCCAGATGTAGGCATGTGCATATAAATAGTGAGCACGTGCAGTCAGCAGTGCCATTTTGAGAGAACAGCCACAGTGTTAACATGTATGAGTGCAGTAGTCAGTCTTTTTATAAGTTTATTTAAGTTTAAGTTACTAAGCCTCATTCCTGATGTGTTTGTGTGTAATAAAGCTGGTTGAATCAAACCCACAACCGCTTGCCTGATTTATGCAGACTGGACGAGTAACACCCCTGGTCTAGAAAATGAAAATACATTAAACATTACAATAATTAAAATATTGGAAGGAATTTATATATTTATTTATTTTACATTTATTTATTTTACATTCGTTGACCGGGAATGTCTGACTGAGCCGAAGCCCTTCTTCAGCAGAGGCCCTGGGAGAAAAGCTCCAGTAAATACATATCACATTTAGTCATTATTACAGATATTATATAAGTGGAATAAGGCAATCAGCTAGCAGACTACAAGAGCATTTTTGAGAGTATACAGATTACATTTAGTCATCATACAAATATTTCACATGTAGAAAAATGTAAAAACAGCTAGATTACAGCCACAGCATTTTTAAAAGTAGTCATTAGTATAACAAAAGCAACATAGGAGTAAAGTGTTATTTTTTTTTGCAATTGACTCAAACAGGATACAGTAAAGTATAAGAAAGAGGGGACTACATAGATTAGCAGAGTGAAGTAGAGAGTTATCAAGGAGGGTTTCTAGTTTTTATCACTACATTTTATCTTGAATGACACACAGTAGAGCAAATGTCTTTCCATCAGCTGGTTATAAGTCAGGTTGGCCAGAAAAAAAGGAATTTTGCAGGTCAGTGTAAAGGTAATGAGTGTGTGTGTGTGTGTGTGTGTGTGTGTGTGTGTGTGTGTGTGTGTGTGTGTGTGTGTGTGTGTGTGTGTCACACCTCTCAACTGTATCGAATCTCTCGGTTTTCCCCAGTTTTTGAGGCTCAAATAATGGGGTGCCATGATTCTGAGTGGCACCCCTTAATTTCTGAATTTCCTGGCTTTTTTTTTTGTTTAATTTTATTTCCAGCTTTTTTTTGGATTGACATCATCACACGGAGGCATGCACAGTGACGTCAGCTTCCTCCAGCCAGTCAGAATTTAGCTAAGGGCTGCAAGGGGCGGGACAGATGATGAGAAGCCTGACAACATGAATGGCTACAGTTATAGATGAGAATGAGTCTCAGTTGCATATTCTGGTCTGTCTTCCAGTTATGAATGAGAAGCCTGAATTACACATTCGTCTTAAAGAGCCTCACATTCTGATCTGTCTTCCAGTTTTGAACTGATTTCAGTCTTTAATGATTTGCCAAAGAGGTGTCAGAAAACCACAATTTTATTAAAAATGGAGCAAAAATATGAGGCAAAAATCTGGACATTCTGCAAAAATCTGGACAGTTGAGAGGTATTGTGTGTAGTACTCAGGCTCAAGACCTGTACCTTAGGTACAAGAAGCAAGAGCCTGAGTTCCCTATCCATACCACCACTTCTGATTGAAGGAGTAATAGCTCTCAACTGTATGACTTTTTACTTAATGTCTGGAATGTGTTTGGCTCATACTTTTGGTCTGTTACTCTTAAAATTTGGATGGTGCAGCGTTAGTGTTGTTGCCTCACAGTAAGAGGTTCTCTGATTCGATTCTCAGCTGAAGTGCCTTCTTTATGGAGTCAACATGTCCTCCATGTCTCTGTGTGGGTTTCCTCTAGGTGCTCTGGTTTCCTCCCACAATACAGCGATATGCATCTATAGCATTTCTTCTCAGGCTTCTGCTGAAAATTAGCTTCATTCCAAGTCAGACTTTCCCAGTAAACAAATGTTAAAACTATAAACTTTATTTTATTCTGAAAAATCAGTGAGAACTGAATTCACTAAATAATGCTAGGAAGACAATACCATCCATTTCCTATTGAAATATTACTAGCTTATCATTTTTTTAATGTAACATAGGTAATTTATTCTTCAAGGGCAACAGGTGCTTTACTTGTAGATGAAACAATGAAATATAAAGTTGTTTGCTAGCAGCAACCTAGTTACAGACCTCTTTAACATGGAATTTAGATGACTTTTACTTCTGCAGATATTGTGCATATTTACTGATACTGGTGGATTACAGAAGTTTGAGTAGGCTTTTATGATGGAAATGTTCTGAATTGGGCAGTTTTGTCATTATTGGTTCATGCATTTTGTTTCATTACTTACTGGAAAAAATGTTCAAACAATAAATTTAAAATGCACTCTAACAAGTGTGATGTATTATACAAGGAATATAATTTAATAAAGTCAGGAAGGAGTATCAAAGAACACATGTATGTTTCTTGTTTCGTGTGCAAGAGATCTATGATTTGAAAACAGCCCAAAGGTAATTTTTATCCACCACTGGCCAGATGCATTTTCTTTGGCTGTGGGTTTCAATGCTGTTTCAATAAATGTGAATTTCAAGGGCAGAGAAGTTTTAATGCTAAGTCTTTTTCATTGTGAGACTGTATTGCTTTGTTTAGCAGATGTCTGTTGGTGTTTGTGCTATAAAATGTAAAATAAAATCCAAATAACCATTGTAGAAGTGAAGCAGTATGCACATTGGTGTTTATGGTAAATGGGGCGAAATAGGCAGGTATAGGTTCATAGGTGTGTACTAGGCTAATGGCCCTGGAGCCTTTACAAGCCTAGCCCTTAGGATTACCCTGGCATCGTGCCACCTGATCTTAGTTCCCAGTGTCTCTGTCAAGTAAGGCCACTGGAGTGATCTCTGGGGTGAATTTTCTATTTCCCATCAACTAATCAAGATTTCTCTTGAAGACGGCCAGTGAGATGCTCTGCTTGACATGTATGGGAAGTCTATTCCATAGCATGGAAAGTCTCTGTGTTATGAACCTGTCCCTTCAGCATGTTTTGTTGATTGTGGTAATGAGGTTGAGGTCTCTGGAGCGTGTGGTGCAGAGGGATTGGGATTTCTTTAGATGTAGCATTTCTAACAGAACTGGGTCAGAAATTGCTTTGTAAGTCAAGCAGAGATCACCTCTATGTAGGCAATATGAGACAGAGAATAGCTGGAGTTTTTTAAGTCTGTCCATATAGGACAAATGTTTAAGGCATAGGATTCTCTTTGTGTGGTACATTTGCAGCCTCTCCAGTTGTTGCAGGTGTTTAATGAGATACATGCCAAATGAGGCATTGTATTCAATGATTGGCCTAATGAGGGAAGAGTAGAAGGAGACAATGACCTCTTTCTTCCTGGATGCAAAACCCTTAGTAATGAGATGTGCCACATAGGAGGACTTTCTGACCACAGTGGCAATGTGGTGGTCAAAAGAGAGGTTGCTGTCAACCTGTGTTCCCAGATCTCTTATAACACCTTATGTGTTCAGTGGGCTACCATTGATGTGATAATTCATGGGAACTGGGTTTTTCCCAAAGGGGATGACGACACATTTTTTGGCACTGAGCTTAAGGCCATGGTTCTGACACCAGTCGTTGGTCTCAGTGAGGCCTTTCTGTAGGATGTCAACATTACTTGGGGAGTTAATAATAGCTCCCAACTTGCAGTCTGCAAACTTTGTCAGCCAGAGTCCCTTCGTGTTGGTCTGGACTTCAGAGAAGTAGATGCCAAGCAGGAGAGGACCTAGGACTGAACCCTGTGGGACTCCACTTGAGACTGGTCGGCAGTCTGACTTGGAGTCAGCTACTTTTACACTGTGGGTTCTACCTGTGAGCCAGTTTGCAACCCACCTACTGATATAGGGGTTGATGCCTAGCTTAGTGAGTTTTTCTATGATTCCTGAGTGGGGAATAGTATCAAAGGCCTTGGCCAGATGAAGGTAGGCTGTATGAACCATCTTGCCTTTATCCACAGCTCTGGTGACTGACTCAAAGAAGTTGACCAAGTTAAGCAGGCATAATCTACCCCTCACAAAACCAAACTGTGTGGGATCCAGAGTTTGGAGATTCCCTATATCCTTGTTTATTAGGTCCATGATGATGCGTTCCATAGCTTTGCATATCAAGCTCATCAGGCTAATGGGGCGATAATTCCCAGGGTCTGTAGTCGCTCCTCCTTTGTGGAGAGGGAGCTGCAGTGCACCATTCAGTAGGGACAAAGCCTGAGGTGAGGCTGTGATTGAACAGGGCACAAAGGTTAGGTGCCAGTTCACTCTGTAGTTCATGTAGAACACATCCAGGAAGATTGTCAGGTTCCATAGAAGCTGTATTCTTGGCCTTGGACAGTGCTGTTTGAACCTGTGCAGCAGCAATACTGGGTACCTGGCAATCAACTGGTATTGTGACTGGTCCTTTGGGGGGGGGGGGAGTAAAGTTGGCACTGAATCTGTCAGCCAGTATATTGGCAATATCTGTTGGCTCAGTATAGGAGGTACCATTGTGCAGTAGCTCAGAGCAAATCTGGGTATTCCTGTGGAGATTCTTTACATGACTATAGAAGGCCTTGTGGTTGTCTTTACTATCTGCTGCAATTCTGTTCTCATAGCTAGCTTTAGAGGATTTGATGAGGGATCTCAACTTTTTGTTGAGGCTGATAAGGGAGTTTTTCCAGTCTTGGGACTTCACCTTATTCTGCATCAGTTTTCTCTGTCTGTTGTAGAGTTTGTTTATGGCAGGGGGACCACCAGATTGGTTTCCTTTTTTCGCAGGAGAGCATCTTGGTTCTATTGGGTATGGCGAGATCCATGCATTTGTGTACGTGTTCATACAGTGCATTGGTGTATGATTCAGCAGTCATGCAACTATTCTCCATCTGCATGGGTGCCGTGAAGTTAGCCACCTCTGTTTTTAGGAGCCCAAAGTTAGCTTTGGGGAAGTTTTTCATGCTGGTTACCTTTGCGGGGGGATGTGGATTTCCTAGGTAATTAGTTTGTGGTCATATCTAACCAGGGAGGAGTTGACTATTGGTGCAGAGCAACGGTCACCCATGTTAGCAATGACCAGGTCAAGGATGTTGCTACCTCTAGTGGGGCTAACAACAAGCTGGTCCAGGGCATTGGAATTAATGAATTCCAGGAAACGTTGGGCAAGTGTATTGGTACATGAGTAGTTTTCCCAGTTAATGAAGAGGTAGTTGAAGTTGCCCAGTATGAGAGTGTTAGGTTGGACTCTAATATTCTCCAGCGTGGTTAGGAATGTGGAGTGTGAGCCTTGGGGCATGGTTGGGGACCATTAGTAGGCTATGACCTGAATTGCTGTCTTACCCAATGTTAGCAGCACCTGAAGTATCTCAGATGCGTTATGTTGGGCTACCAGTCTGGAGGTGTGCACATCCTTTATGAATATGGAAACACCACTGCCTTTGGAGCTTCCATGTGCTTTGGAGCCGACCATGGGGAACTGTTATCTCTGTACACTGCAGAATGGGAAAATTTCCTTCTTCCCCACTGTAGTGCGATCTCGGAGTTGGTATATTTAGGTTACGGGGGTGTGGGGGTGGAGCCCCCCACACAGGGTGCATGGGGGGCTTGCTACCCTGCTAACAGTTGAAAGGTAAGTGTTTGTTGTGTGTTTTGTGTTTATTTTACATGGTCAACTTTTCAAAAGTCGATCATATGGTCTCGGCCATATGAAAGTCGACTTTCTGAAAAGTTGACCATGTATATATATATATATATATATATATATATATATATATATATATATATATATATATATATATATATATATATATATATATATATATATATATATATTTATTTATTTATACATACATACATACATACATACACGCACATACATACATGTAAAGTAGTTACATTTGAATCGCAAAAGATGAAACTTGAGTGGTTAAAAATTCAGATAGACAACTGAGCATTTGTTTAAAATACCATTTAGCTGACTGGTATATTTACACATAGCTCTGTAACAGGGATGTAGAAGTATGTGAAGACGTTCACCAAATTCATTAACACATTGGTGACCTGTTTTAAGTATGTGAAGACATTCACCAAATTGATTAACACATTGGTGACCTGTTTTACCTATCGTAAATTACTGCCAGTATGGTTCCTATGTATGTGCTACCAGTGATTCATTATATGTGGCCATTTCTTCATGACTGCATGGCCATAATGTTAGTATGTAAGGGGAATGTACAGGGCTTCTCCCCACCACAAAATCTCTTTCTAAGGTACTTTTTACAAGTATAACGTTTTCCTCTAATTGTAATTTGGCAAAATGAGCTTTCAGCCACTTGGTTTCAGTATTTCATTCTTCCACTGTCAAAGGCATTTTAGTTTCCCTTCATTAGAAATTTTTAGTTCTGTCATTGTCTTCTGTGGAGCATCCGTCATTGACCACTGTCCTGTGAAAGAGGATCCTGTGCCCTATGTTGGTTAAATGTTTTTTTAAAGGGGCTTTGCAGTTCTGTCATGAAATAACTGGACATACATATACTTTCACTATCTCTTTTCAGTCTACATTTCAAAAAATACTTGTTAGGTAGGTAAGCGCACTAGATACAAATGTCCCCTTTCAGTGGTGAGCCAGGAGCAATGTTCAGCTAAGTCACTTGATTAAACTCACATACTAAGAAAATGGAGGTGGAACAAATCAAATCCTATACTGTGGGCTACAGGAAGCAACTAGTTAAAACACTCACATGCATGTATGCAGACACAGATGGGCACTAATACACTCACGCAAACACATAGGTTCATAGGTAGGTACTAGGCTATCTGCCCGAGGGCATTTATAAGCCTAGTCAGAGTGTGTCGGCTTTCGCCACCCCATTGATTAATTAACTGATCCTCTGTCAAGCAGAGTCAATGAAGTGATCCCAGGGGTGTATTTTCTGTTACCCATCCACTCGTCAAGGTTTCTCCTGAAGAGTGTTAGTGAGGGGCTCTGCCTAATGTAGTTTAGAATTTTGTTCCAAAGCATGGGGAGTCTCTGTGACACTAATCTATCCCTCCAGCATGTTCTATTTATTATTGTGATGAGGTTTAACTCACTAGAGTTTGTGGCTCGCAGTGACTTGGATTTCTTTAGGTGGAGCATGTCCATCACTTCTGAGCTGGACATGGCTTTGTACGTCAGGCAGAGATCACCTCTGAGTAAACAATATGCCACTGAGTACAGCCAGAATTTTTTCAGTCGGGCTGCATAGAACATATGTTTGAGACCAGTAATCCTCTTGGTGAGGTACTTTTGTGGTCTGCATGTGGTGTGCATGTGTACTGATACATTGACACACAAGTGCAAGTACACACACACACACACACACACACACACACACACACACACACACACACACACACACACACACACACACAAACAGATGCACGCTCTCTCACTTCTTGTTGATATAGTAGCTCTTAACTACTGTAAGTGTTATAGCTGAAAAACGTAAGTCTAATCAGGAGTAGGATTGTCACCTGTCCCTCTTTGCACAGGACAGTCCCAACTTGGGAAGTTGCATCCTGTGAAAAAGCATGAAAAATTATAAATGTCCTAGGATTTTAGGACAAAAAATATTTTTCTAAGTTTCCTCTAATGGTTGCATAAAACAATTATTTTGTATCTGAAACACCTTAATGTGATATAAAACATCAGAAAAAGTCAAATTATGTAAAAGTGAGCTTCTATTTTGACAGGAAAGTGAAGTCCAATCATTTGACCCAGTTGTGGCTACGGTTTTCCTGCACAATTACACATTTCCATAAGAACATCCTACTTTGATTTTCTGAAAAGGTGGCAGCCCTAATCAGGCGATAGTGAAACACCTGCCTTCTCTGCCAAAATAGCCATGCTTCTTTTCGTAAGCCAGACTGCTGTTCTGACACTTCTGATGAACATCACCAAAGCCAAAAATAACCTCTCAACTATACAGATTTTCCCAGACTGTCCAGATTTTTGCCAAATCTTTTCGTTTGATTTTCATAAAATTGTGTTTTTTTTGGCAAATTATTGGCAAATCATTAAAGATTGATGTTATAAAATAATGACAGACATTTGAGTTTCAGACTTCATACCCCATCAGAAAACCCAAGCTAATGCAAAACCTGTTATTCTATCAACTTTCTAAGTTTGTAAGAGCAATATTTAAAAACTGTCCCTATTTTGGAGCCTTTGTCCCACTTTTATTTATGGCTTTGCCCAGATTTCTTGCTCTAAGAGGTTGAGAGTTATGGGGTACAAAGGCCCAAAATCATGGACAGATTTTAAATACTGTTCTTACAAATTTAGAAAGTTGATATAATAACAGGTTTTGCATTAGCTTGCATTTTCTGAAGGCTATGAAGTATGAAACTCATGTCTGTCATTATTTAGTGGTTTCAACCCTAGATGATTTAGCAGAAACCCACAAATTTTATGAGGAGCAGGCCAAACATACTAGGAAAAATGTAAACATTCTACAAAAATCTGGAGAGCTGAGCAGTATGAATATCGCTGTTAATTGCTTACCATGACGGTCCTGCTGTTTCCTCCCAGGGCTGACTGTAAGAGCTTGGTGAGGACTGAGTCTCTATAAGGAATGTGCAGTACTTTCTTGCCTGTAGCAGCTTCTGCCAGTGCACTGCAATGAAAACACAGTTGTCAGGCGTCAGAATCCAGCTCTGAATCAGTCACACTTCTTTTTTCTTCCATAAAATAAAATACAATGACTTGGATAACTGGACCAGGGAAGGTGAACTTGCTCTAAACAATGTTACATGCATATTTCTCTAGCTCATAATTACCATTTTGCTACTATAAAGCATTGTCATTTCTTATTCTTTACTGTTTACCCTTTATTACTGCTGATTCAATTTCCATGTCATGTTTAAAGCTACAAACAGAGGAAGGGGGAAGTGTGGCTTTTATATTTGTTTATGTTTGTGTATGTGTTTGATAATTATCCTCAACCCTCTTTTTCATATTTTTCTCTACATGGGATCAGGGAGTAGTGTCATCATGTCTGTACTACTCTCCATCTCTTATAGGTTCATAGGTTCATATTTTTCTTATTTTCTTCTCAGCCACCCCACACACACATTTAAAGATAATGAATAATACTGTCTGTTTGTGTGTGTGTGTGTGTGTGTGTGTGTGTGTGTGTGTGTGTGTGTGTGTGTGTGTGTGTGTACATATATATATATATATATATATATATATATATATATATATATATATATATATACACACACACACACACACACACACACACACACACACACACACACACACAAATGTGTGTGTGTGTGTGCATGTATATATATATATATATATATATATATATATGTGTTTGTGTGTGTATATGGGTCCATATCAACTTACTGAAAGTCATAACAGTAAATGTACAATGGTAAAGTGTCAAAATGCTAAACTTTTAAAACATTTAAATCAGATTACCTACTCCCCTACATGTACAGAATTGAACTTGCCCCCCCCCAGAACCATGTTAATGCTAATTTCAATAACAATAATAATAATAATAATGATTTTAATAACTGGGAAGTAATATTATTTGCTAACTGGCTGTGTCTTGGCACAGTGCATGTATGTATGTACTGCATTTAAGCTGTTAGTAGGTACTTTGAGTTCAAAATTGTAAAGTTTCAACATTTTGACATTTCCAGATTTTGCATTTAGTATTTTGACCTTCTGTATACCACTATTCAATAAGCTGTCATGCAGAACCCTACCTGGCTCTTGTAGTACCCAGCGGCAGCCCATCTTCCCACCTTCTTCCACTAACTCTTGTATTCCTGGCTAGATCGCCACCCTCTCTCTGCTTCCTCAGGTCTTCATTGAAAGTGCAATGAAGACCACCAGGCCTTACATGTCCTACAGCTATGTTCTCATGCTGTATGTGAGAATAAAAAAAAGGTCCCTCCTCCTGCACTTGTTAAGATTTGCAGTCTTAGCTTAAATGGAACCAGTGTCTTGCTACAGCAGAGACACTCCATGTTTCATTGTATTTCATCAACTCTACCAGTGTTGGCCTATGTGATAATGCAAGATTTTAATATAAAGTATGTGCCCTACCAAAGAAAAATGTGTGTTTACATTACAGGTTCATGCAAGATGCAACCCATTATAAAATTAATAGCATCGACTGACACTTGGTTATACACTGCCAAAGAAAGTACAGTTGTGTAATGTCTTACCATAACAGTAGATGTACTTCTTTTCACTGTTGCAGTATTCCTTAAAGAAGGATTGTCCCACCCCAGGCAGTCCATCTCTTTGCCAGTATAGATAAGCTTAAAAAAGATCTTGTTTGTGCTGTACATCACATTTATGCTCCCTACACAGAACACAGGGGATAAAAGGGATGTACAGATGCAACTATCCACCACTGAATTGCCCGAGAAGAGAACAATCATCATAGAACAAAGGAGTTTATTCACATTTTTAAGGAAAAAATGCAGAATAAACAAGAGGGGGTTGGGGGGAGCAAATACTGCAACAGTGAAGAGAAGGACATCTACGGTTATGGTAAGACTTTACACAACTGTAATATGTCCTTCTATATCACCCTTGCAGTATTCCTTAAAGAAGGGAGAGTAAAAAAAGCTCAAGAAACAGAATGGGAGGTGGAAGGCTGAGAAGAGCCCTCAACAAACCCACATAAAATGGTTTCAGCAAAACCTGCTCTGGCCCTAGAAAACCATATCCAACTTCTAATGCTTAGTAAAGGTATGCACTGAACACCAAATGGCTGCTTCAAGGATGGAATTGGTGTCTAACCCCTTGAAGAAAGTACCAGAACAGGCAGCAGCCCTAGTAGAATGAGCTCTTACAGAAGCAGACAGAGACTTGCCATGAAAAGCATAACAAAAAGACATTGCCTTAGATATCCAGGAGGAGATGGCTTGCTTAGGAACAGCCAAACCCAAAGACCCATGATAAAAGGAAACAAAAAGCTGATCACACTTATAAACAGTCCAAGTTTTATCCAAATAGTACCTGAGCTGTCTGTGGAAATCCAGGGTATGCAGGACCCTCTCAATAGCAGACTGAGGAGAAGGGGAAAAAGGAAGGCAGATGTACTGACTGATTGAAGGACAAATCATTTACCACCTTGGGCATAAAAGGAGTAATATGAATGGATACCCTGTCCCTATGAAAAACCATTAAAGGAGGAATGGCCATAAGGGCCTGAACCTCAGAAACCCTCCGAGCAGAAGTAACAGCCAGCAACAAAAGATTCTTCCAGGTACAGTGTCACAAAGAAGTAGAATCTGCAGGCTTAGAAGGAGCCTGAATCAATTTTTCCAAAACAAAATTAAGTTCCTAAGGAGGAGGAATAGGTTTTCTTAGAGGCCTAATATGCAGGACACCTTTAAACCTTTAAGAAATTTCTTGACCTTACAATGAGAAGTCAAAGGAGGAGTCAAGGGCAGACAAGCAGAAATGGCTGACAAATGTGCCTTCACAGAAAAATAGGCCAAGCCAGACTGGAGCAACTCACACAAATAAGAGGGGACCACAGGGATCCACCAGTTAGAAAGGGTCCTGGTTACGAGCATGGCACCAGACCAAAAATCTTTCCCACTTGGACATATAAGATTTTCTGGTTGAGGGTTTACTTGCCTACTGTAAAACCCTGGACACATCCTCAGAAAAGAGGTGCCTGAAAAGATCAAAATCCTATCAGCCACAATGTCAGCTGCAGAGAGGACAAGTGAGGATGGATGAGAGACCATCTGTCCTCTGTGTGAGGAAATCCAACTGGTGCAGTAATGTGTGGTGATTGCCCCTGGCAAGATGCATTAAGAGGGGAACCAGTGCTGCCTCGGCCAAAAGGGAGTCACTAGCAAGATTCTGGGGGAATACAGCTGAATCTTCTGCAGAGGTTTTGGAAGTAGAGGAAGAGTGGTATAAGAAAATTCTAAAAAGAAAAAGTAAATATAACCCCAATGGGGCACTTCTCTGATGTTGCTAAATATTCAGTACAGCAACAAGATGTTCAAACCAATTGGCCACAATCGCATTTGAACTCGCTACAAAAGACATTCTGGGTAATTGCATCTGTATGTCATTTATGTCCTACATTCTGTGCAGGGAGCAGAAATGTGATGTACAGTACAAACAAGATCTTTTTCAAGCTTATCTATACTGGTCGAACGAGCTACCCATGGCGGGACATCCCTTTTTTAAGGAATACAGCAACAGGGATATATAAAGACATCAGCAAAGACGTGAAGAAAGTAGGAAATGTCAGAGGTAATGGCTGGCTGCCTGGTCATAACCAGACAGTTATATCAATCAGCACTGAACCATCAATAAGCACAAGTTATAATAACAATGATATCAAAACACCTAGCAACAGCTAGAAGCTACCTTCTGTAATCACTAATAATCTCAATGGATCATTCAAGACAAATTCTAGACATGCACTACTTGCACAAAAAAAGTCCCTTCTCTGATCTGATGCTCCTCCTACATAAAGTAGGAGTGGTAAGTCCTAACGCCTTAAACGTAGACTCTCAGCTACTATACATGACAGCAAAAATAAAAAGCATACTTCTATAATCTAGCGCCAGTCCTAATACCCTCACTTTCTATTGTCTGACACATTTATGTACACAGGGAAATTAAAAAAAAAACATATTGGGTGATCCTGCTCCCTAACACACTACATCTGGGTAACTGCCCCTTTGCCTCTGTGTAGCTACACTTATATATGGGTGATATTCAGCTGTTCAAACATTCACTTATTCAAATGCTGAGAAAACTGGCAAAAGTGATTAAATATAAAAAGATTGCAAACTGATGATCTTCACAGGTATGAGATCCAAGTACAGTGTGGACTGGGTATTTGCCCATTCTTCACTGTAGTGTGATATTGGAGTTGGTACATATAAGTTGCAGGTGGTGTTGGGGGGTGCAAGGGGCATTCCTGTCTGCAAAAACAATAGTTTTTGAAGATTTTTTTTTTTGATTTTTCAATATCATTTTTAAATGTGTTTGGGTACTTGAATTTCAAACACATTTCTTGATGTATTTTGTGCTCAATGTTTTTGTTATGAGGAGTCAATATACATTGATATATATATATATATATATATATATATATATATATATATATATATATATATATATAAACACATACATTCCCAACAAGTGACAGTGATAAAGTATGTATGCTGTAGATAATCACCACTTTAATTGTGCAACCAAAAATTTATAAAAAAAATGTCACTGTTTTACCAACATCATTAATCAAGGGCACTCAATAAATTAGATTAAATTAAACCTATAACTAAGAAAAGAGTGACTTTGCATATAGCAATAGAAAATGCACAAAAACAATCCTAAAAGCAAATTTGCCTACTTAAATTAACTCCCTAAAAAGGAAAATTCCTTCAGATTAAAGTGAAAAAAAAATCACAAGGAAAAAAAAATACAAGGACCCAGGTATGTAAATATTATTACTATATTAATTTCTTGTTAAACTTCTTGTTGATTTTTGTACATATCTACTGTGGAGCATTTAATAAATAAGGACCACAACTAGCCGATCAGACAATTGCATCACTACCAAAATTTACCTGATTCTAGGTATTTACACTAATATGCAAGTAAGTAAAAAACACGAGGAAACTGTAAAATTAACAAATCCTAATGCACCCCTCACTGTACTACTAAAATACTTCAAAAAATAAATTAACTTTTGTAAAAAAAATAAATAAATAAAAATTACCTTAAAGCTAATCTGCACAGGTGGCATAGAGGGATAAAGTCCTAACTACACCCAGTTGTCCCAAGTTCAACTAGCAGCTCAGGTACTTGACAGCACAGGCAGGTAGGATGGGTGTGTCTATTCTGGGGGGGAAGCAGTGGTTTCCACTGAGCTCATGCCATTGTTGTAATGACAGAACTTCAGTTATCGTGATATAGAGAGCCAGTGCCAGCAAGACATAGGTACAGCTGCCAAAACTAGCATCGGTAGCTCTTGTTGGGAACTGGAAAACAGTCATGAATAACTAAACAAAGACATATTTTTTATGAGTGTGCAAAAAATTGTGCTAAAGAGGTAGATGAGATGAAGGGAAAATTCTTTATGTAAAACAGATCGACATAACTAGGAAGGTGACGGTAGCAGTCTGATGCCTCATGCCTCATTGTGCCAACATGAAGAGAATACATATAAGAGCTGCAGGTGCTGGCAGTGACTGACTTCTGCTGTATGCCTCAATGAAAACATACATAGCGTATAAAAGACCAGTCGATATGAGCCAGCAAGCTGGACAAGTTGCTGGCTTCATAAAAGGGGTGGAAAGAGGAGCAGAAGAAAATAGGAAAAAGAGTACAACAATCAGAGGAACTCATAGAAGGAACACAGTAAGTATAGCAGATATAGGGGAAGGTAGCACACTTCTGTTCTATGTATATTGGGCAAAAATGAAATGAAAGTGGGAGAAGGTTTGGGGAGAAGAGGGGGTGGATGGCCAACAAGGGAATGAATACAAGCACAAATGGAGGAGCTCAGACAAACAGGTAGAAACATGCATACACAATATGGGGGAAACATAAGATATACATAGAGAGTAAGCAGAGATGTGCAAACACAAGGTGGGGAGACATAGGATATACATAGACAGTAAGTGGGGATGTTCATACACAATGTGGGGGAGACATAGGATATAAACAGAGAGTATACATATAACAGCTGCAGGTGGGTGACTGATTATGCAGGACCTAATTACTGTTTATCTGTATTTGGATACTGCTATTAGACATTGAATGTTCTGTGTTTGCAGTTTAAATGCTAATTGAATATTTTCAAGGTATTAGTTTATCTTATTCTATTTCTCATTTTTTCAGCCTCTCCTCCCTATGAGTTTTTTTCCCTTCTTCACTGCCAATCTGAATATCACCTTCTTTGCTCTTCCGCTCCGTTCTCCCTGTGGGCTCACTCCTGCCTTTTGATTCCATCCTCATCTGCCATGCCACTAATCAAACTGAAATAAATAAATAAATAAATGTGCAAACACAAGGTGGGGAGACATAGGATATGCATAGAGATCAATGAAGATATTCATACATAATGTGGGGGAGACATAGGATATACATAGAGAGCAGACAAATGACTGGGGAAAGGTGGAGTACAGGTAGTGTGCCAACTGCCAACCAACCTAGAGGTACCCTAACAGGACTCAGTAATGGAGGTCCTGGAAGCAGTTGTCTGGTAGCAAGGGTCACACCTACATTTGATAGCCTGAATGGATCAGCCAACTGCTGCAGTGAGTCTGATACATGCTGCATGAGATGTTGATCTATAGCAACCCAGTTTGCAAACACCTGATTATCCATTGTCTCCACTACAGTCTCCAGCAAAAGTGATTGAGATGGGCTATCTACATGGGTGGTATGGAAGCCCACCAGTGTGGCATTCCCATTCCAGTCACCCACCTCAGCCACAGCCTCAGCCAAGGTAGCAGTGGGTGGTGGTTGGCATGCATGCAGCTGAGATGGACCATTCTGATCTACACAAGAGAAGTAAAAAGGGAAGGGTGCCATTAGTGAGAAAGACCAACAGCTGGTACACCATTCTTAGAACAGATGTGGAAACAGGATGCCATTATCCCAATTGTGCCGTCAGTCTCTGCTATCTCCTGCAGCAGTCACTAGCATTCTCCTCTCACTCTGCCCATGCTGAAAGATAAAACGTATATGTAAGCCATCACATATCACACAGAGATGTGACTAAGAATACAAATTACAGTGTAAAACTGGAGCCTTTTGTATGCCTGCAAGTAATCAGAATTTTGAGATGGTAACCAAAGCCCCAGATGGATGCTATACTGTCATGTGAATGTTCAATGACCCAGAAGCAGGACAGATAGCCCACAGCTACAACAGCACTCTACACTACCACATGTAAGCACAATGGAGTACAAACAGCCACATTACTACAAGTTTGTTTAATGAAGTAGATATGTGAAATGGTACTCAGAGCCCCCCAGGGGGTACTGATATGTTACCTGCTCCATAAAGCAGTACAGTGGCATAGCAATACAGCTGCCAACAATTGCAAATGCAATATATAGACAGTCATCCATTACAATCAACCTGGTATATACTTGGATCTGTTAGACAAAAAAATATTATAAGAAACAGAGGTTTGAAAGACAGAAAAAAGATCATTAATTGCAGTAGGACACACACTTAGAAAGAACAAATAATTACTCTGCCAATACCATCCCTGCCTCACTTCTGCTTCCCACACCCAAAGATCTTCAGAGTGGTAGCTTACCAAGTCATCATATTAGGTGTGCATTGGTATGGGAAATGCCAATCATCCTGGTCAACTGGTTTGCCAGGTCTTACCAGGCTTACACCTTTGTAATGGAGCTGCATAATGTCCCAAAAGCCACACCCTGAACTGGCTGTATAGGAGAAATAGCATTATTTTGGACCCCATAACACACCAGGCAGGCACTGCCCATGGAGCTGTAACATTGGCAGGCATCACCATGAATCTACATAAATATGAAATGTCAGTACGAAAATCACACCACACACAGGAATTTTAATGATTTTAAGCACATCTTACTGCATGACATAGCATGTTGTGCAGACATGCACAGCCTTTCTTCATGGACAGGAGTCATTGGCATATGCCTGTGATGAGTGGCAGAACATATGTATGCCTAATGTTGCTGATGTACTCCTGTGAAACATGGTGATTCACAGGCACTAGTGCAATCTTACTTCATTAGCATATGAAAAATACTATATATTAGCAGCTTTTACAGGAAATCCACCATGTTTGATACCAAAATGTACAGCAAGGAATCAGCACAAGCAGACTTATCTGAGCAGCTGAATGCTTTACCTGACAGCAAAGAAGCCGGAATTTCACAGGACAGAGCCTAGAAGTGATACCCAGTAGTGTTTACCCCTTGATGATTCAGAGTTAACCTTTCCTGCAATATACACCTGCAGCTATAGGGTGTGTAGTTATGTATCTTTAGACCTACAACTATATCCAAGGGATGGCAGTCCAGTGAGCTCACTGCAACAGGACTACCTCCACCACCCCATCCAGTCTGCCCTAGTCTGTATTGCACCATTTTGTACACATGTGCCATGCTTACTACTAAGCAACAATAACAATACTGGTTGCATTAGTGATCTGGACTTTCCTGGCCTGCTACAGACAGCTGCAATCAACGTAAGCACAGCTTTCCCACACTTTCTCTTTATATTATATGCTTATCTGTCATGGGTACATAACTGCTAAAGACAACACACATGCTACACTGGCACAATATCCCTGCCCCCTGTGACATCCACATGTTTCTGTGAACTCCCACATTTGCTGTCAGAGAAGCTCACAGTTGTTACAGTTCTAAGTGGACTCTTGCATATTAGATAACACAGCCATGTATTTGTACAGGTCCACTCCTACCACTACACACCTTGCAAAACCACTTGGTTATGTTCTGTCCATCATGGAGACACTGTTATCTACCTGTCTCCATTCAACCCTGTCTTGTTCTCATTAGCCAGGGCAACATATGTATGACAGTACTACCTTACTCTACCAGTGAATTACTTGCCTACTGTTATGGCCCACTGTCTTCCTAGGTGTAGACATGTCTTCTAAAGAAAGTAAATGGCAGAGGTTAGAAAAGTTCAGCTCTGTCAAGGATAAACTGATGCTACAGGCACTCAGGTCCCATGGGTAATGCCTGTTTGATAAAGAGGATGCCCATCAACCTCTATGGGGCCATGTGTAGGACACCGTGGTCCACAATGTCAGAACTATGGGTTGGAGTAATGGCAGAATGTTGGAAGCTTGAAAACAAAATGCTAAGGTAGGCCACTCAGAAGCCACACAACATAGTTGCAGAAATGGCTGCAACTGGGGAGGGGTCACTTCCCACTTAGGCCCTCACAAATGCTGAATCATTGCTGGCATCCCTCCTTGTAGATAATAATGGAACAGGTATCATACAAGAAAATATGGACATAAGTTCTCAGACTGGACTGCACATACCTCATGTGGTGACTAGCCAAGTTAGTATATGGTACAACAACTGTGCCCAGATGAAGATCAGGGAGCACACACGGGCCACTGCCTATGTACTTCATATGTGCATTGGGTGTGCATACTGAGAGGAGGCTAGCACACTATGTGACTGATAATTGCCAGCATGCATCCTCTTCTCATATGCATACATACCACCTGGCATCATGGCTTGCACGGCAGGCATGGTCATTCGGTTATTTTATGTACTATGTATTCACACAACAGACTGCTGCTGTGGTGGCACCTAGAGATTCTAGGCCAGCACAACAGATTGGGGTCAGCAGCTGCTCATGGTCTGAAGATGATACTGACACACGGATTGACTCAGAATCACAGGAAACCATCACATTGTCTCCTTCCTGGGTGTTCCTGCACCCATTATCCAGGGTGACACTGTGGACTCCCCCATATCTGCTACTTTAGTGGATGCACAGCATGGAGACTCACCATGGAGGGTCCCCTATGAATAATGACAGTACCACTATTACCTTTTTGCCTGTGTTAGCAGACCAGTGCACTGCATCTGACATGCTGATATCCACCATACACAGACTATGTGGTTAAAGGCATTATCTTCTGTCACAGACAGCTTCAATCAATATATTTTGTGTAGGGCTATAATCCAGGCACAGTCTACATCTACCCACACTGACCTGCAGATTAATGGGAAGGCATGTGGCTTCTGGGAGGATGTCATTCAGTTCTACCAAAGACTTCAAGACAGAATATATTCCAGGAACAATGTTGTGATGGAAATCCTGTGCTGTGAGGTAGTACACACATCCATGACCACCTCTATGAGGATATTAGCTAATGCTGCTGTTGCTGTCCCATACCCTAGTGTTGTCAATAGTTGGGAGCATGTGCATATTTGTGGTGGATACATGGGATGGCCATCACTGGGAACAAAGTCTGCACATGCCATGGTTGTGGTATCACCATACCCCACACTAGGGGAGCTCATGCTGCAGAGTGGCTCAAGATGGGACAGCTCATCTGTGCATACCTACAGATTTAGTTCCTTCAGTTCTCTGTCTCATGGATACTCTATGTCACCTGCATCTGCCACATCACAGATAACTTCCAGATACTACAGATTTAGTTCATAGGTGTGTACTAGGCTAATGACCACTAGGGCCTTTTTACGCCTAACCATGCATCCCAAATGTCTGACAAATTCTGGTACCCTTGATAAATGTAAACAGGGACCTGGGAGATGAACCATTTACTGGGTGCCTGTGTCCATTAGAGATAAAGGTGCCAAACTAGGGATGAATTTCTTGTTCCCCATCCAATTGTCCAAGTTACACTTAAACTGGGTTATGAAGGAACTTTGCTTCACATGGATGGGAAGCCTGTTCCAGAAAACAGGTAGTCTCTGGGATATATGCATGTCATTCCAGCAGGTCCTATTTATATCACAGAAAAGGTTTAAGTCTTTAGAATGGATTATTCTAGTCATGTGTGTTTTGCTGATATGCAGGAGGTCCATCAGGGTGGGGTCTGCTAATGCCTGTATGCCAGGCATATATCTCCCTTCAGCAGCCTGTAGGAGACAGAATACAGGGATAGGGCTTTGTGATGGTCTGCAGAGGACATGTTACTTATGCCCTGTACTCTTTTAGTGAGTAACCTCTGTGGGTATTCCAGTTGTTGGATGTATCTGGTTAGGTATATACCAAAGGGGACATTGTCCTCAAGTATAGGTCTGATGAATGCTGAATACAGTGGAACAATGAACTCCTTGGAACTAAATGCCATTTATTTATAATTTGTACAACATGTGACACTGCCAGCCTAGCTATCTGGATTTTGTAAATAATCATATGTCATTTGTGAATATTAATATGATTCATATGCTTGCCTTACAAATGTAAGAGAACCGTATGTTATGTGTATATTAAACTACTAGTGCAGAAGTGTGTGTTGAACAGGGTTTGTACAGTACTGAGCTTCAATGATGTGTTTACAGTGTATCCTATTGGAAAAGGGCAGAAATGTATATAAACTATATATCTGTGCAAATGTATGTTTTAATAGTAGAAACTAGAACATACAGAGTTAACTTACAAAACTTCAAGAAAATAAAGTTGAAATTATTTTATGATTGTAAAGAAAAAACAAAAAACAACCCAAATGGAACTAAAAAAAAAAAAAAAAAAACTACAGAGGAGCAAAACAGAAAGCAGACAGACAGTCAGATCGTATATGTGTCTGTCTATACTTTTTCTACACCGTTGCTGACAAGTAGTTTATTTTATGATTGTGTTATCTCTCAGTTTCGTGAAACAGACACAATGTCTACAGCTAGAAGTTTTTCTATTGTCTTGGAGAGAAGTAATTACTAGGTCCAAAATGTAAAAGTGTTTAATTGTTTTATGACTTCCAGTTCATATAAAACATCTGAGAGATATGCATTTTTAACAGAGAGATGTTAGTTTGTTAGCCTGGGAACTAAAGGCAGGTGATAAAGAGTGATGTCATCCAAGCTGACCCAGCAGTAATGTTTGATAGTAATTTAAGAACTCTTTCAGAGAGAGACTGTGTGCATTTTGTGTTTTGTCTTGGACCTAGCAAGAACAGCCACTCATCTGCATTTGCCTTGCTCTGTAAGTAAGCTATTTAGGGCATAGTATCTTTTAGATACAGACATGACTATAGTAAAGATTAGTTTACATGTTTTCTGTATTTATTTGAGACTGTCCTGCAATGTTGTTTTAAAATATTTCCTGTGATTCTGAAGTCTGTAGTTACTGTGTTGATTGAGTATTCTCTTGTTCTTTTATTATTTATTATTAAATATATTTAAACCTATCTTTGTGGCTGATATTTGTGAGACATATTTAAGCTCTCAGAGTACTTGCATATGTATTTGGTGACATTGTACAGGCCACTCCTAAATAACCTTGCAAGTCTTGGTCACACTTACCATTGGGATTATTACACAGTAGGACTGGTCACCCTTTGGTATGGGCTGTTAGGTAGCTGATAAAGACAGGTTGGTGGCACTGATAACTACCTTATAGTCTGGGCAGAAGGGGGCATAGCTAGTAAACCTATGCCAGCCTTCCCCAGGTGTGTTTGTTTGTATATAAATCAAATCCCAAAGAGTGTGTGTGTGTCAGCTACTTGGGCAGGGACACAAAGCACTGGTTGTACAGAGAGTGTGCTGAAGGTCTTGGCTTGATCCTTCAGCTAAGATCTTAACCCTATAGTTGTGCTAGTGGGGAGTCTGATTGGGGATCTGGAGAAAGAGGAAGAAACCAGCCTCAGACTGACTGTGATCTCTGTGTACTCTTAAGGGAAATTGTACTTTACTGTGTGTGTGTACTTGTCATCCTCTCATTGTATACATCCCTCCCTGTTGCCAGTGGTGAGGATTGAGGCTCCTTCATTACTGGGCCAGTGTAGGGGCATCACACAACATAAAATGATTTCCTCACAACTGTAGAGACATGATGGTCAAAGGCTAGATTACTGTCTTCATGCGTCTCCAAGTCCCTGGACTACTGGCTTGACTGTTAAGGATGTATTGTCAATATGATAGCTGCCAGGGGTGGATGACTTCCTGAATTATACAACTTTGCATTTCTTGGTATTTAGTTTTAGTCAATGTCTCTGACACAAGTTATTTGTCTGTGTCAGCCCTTCCTGGTGAACATTAGTGAGAAGTGGGGGATTCTCTGACTTTTCCTAATTTGCAATCCTCTGCAAATTTGGTCGGCCATAGGCATTGGTCTTGACTTCAGGGAAATAAATTCCAAAAAGGAGTGGTCCTAGGAGTGATCCCTGAGGGACTCTGCTCATGACTGTCCTCTTTGTAGAGCTGGTCTTCCCAATTCTAACTTCCAGGGTCCTGTCTGTGAGCCAGCTGGCTATCCACTGGGTGACATAAGGGTTGATACCTAACCTCTTGAGTTTATCAACAATGCCCAAGCGGGTGTTGTGTCAGATATCTTGGCCAAGGTAAGGTAGCAAGTGTGAGCCATTCTGCCCTCATCCCTTGCTTTGGTGACCTTCTCAAAAGAAGTCCACCAGGTTAAGTAGACATCACCTGTACTTGACAAATCCAAACTGAGTTGGGTCCAGTGTCTGGAGGTTTCCTATGTCATTATTGATCAGTTCCATGGGAATTCTTTCCATTGTTTTGCATATGAAGCTAGTGAGACTAGTGAGATTTATATGCAAAACCATGGAAAGAATATGTGACTAGTGAGACCTATGGGTTTGTAGTTTCCATGGTCTGTAGAGGGCTGATTGTTGCTGTTTTCCATTCATGAGGCATGAAGCCTGTTTTTGAGACTATGGTTAAATTGTGATTCAAGAGATCCTGATAGGTCATGTTTCATGGTATTTAGAAAGCATCCTGGGATATTGTCTGGGCCCATCAATGCAGTATTTTTGGCCTTAGAGAGAACATATAGGACTTACTCTCTAGTGATAGTGGGGGAAGTTATATTTAATGGTATTTCCTGAGGGAAAGTTGAGGAGGAGAGTGGGGTAAAGTTAAAGCTAAATTTGTCTGATAGCAGGTTTGCTATATCTTCTGCCTCAGTATAGATGGTTCCATTAACAATGAGCTGTGCACACAATTGTGTATTGCTTTTGAGGCTGTGGACATAGCTAAATAATGTCTTGTGGTTGTCCTTGGCTTGGGAGGCCAAATTTACCTCAAATTTGGTTTTGCTAGACTTTATTTGTCTTCTGAATTGTTTGCATAGTTTGAAGATAGTGTTTTTATCCTGCTAGGTGCTACACCTCCTAATTTGTGCCATGATTTTCTTCCTTCTGTTATACAGCCTATTAATGTTGTGATTCCTCCATGGTGGCTTATTATTTGAGTTAGTTCTGTACTTATTACTAGTGGGTACAGCTGCCTCTGTGCAGATATTAACATGCTTGTATAGGATTTCTGTGGACAGTTCCACATAGGCAGCAGTGTTCTCAGAGTTTATGGGGACTTGAAATTTTGACAGTTTGTCACTTAATAGTAGGAATTTAGCTTTCCTGACCATTCCAGGGTTAGCCGGGGTTCTAGTTTTTATGATTACTTCAAAGGAGAACATTTTATGGTCTGACCTTGCCAGAGAGGACATTACACTAGGGAATGTGCAGCACTCTCCCATATTAGTGAGGACTAGATCCAGTATGTTTGCACCGCTGGTCAAAATATTGACAATATGGCCCAGAGAGTTTGTATTTACAAAATCCAGGAATCTCTGTACCTGCGCATTTGGTGTCATATATGATTTCCAGTTAATAGCAGGATAATTAAAGTTGCCCATGAATATTGGGTTGGATGGTGAGTGCTTCCAGTAAGCTTAAATATGTGTTATAGGTTTCCTGGTCAATGAGGGGGACCTAAAGCTTGCAAGGAAGTGGTATGGGATTTTACCTGTGGTGATTTGAACTTGGAGAAACATGAGTGTATTGTCCTGTTTGAATAGCCTTGAGGTATATTTATTTTTTTTAAATAAATCAAGACACTTCCACCTTTAGTCCCTATCTGTGTTGTAGCTGGTCTAAATGTTTGAAAGGTGTTATAGCCTTGCACTGCTGGTGTGCTGTCTGCAGCTTTAAACCATGTCTCAGTGACTAAATATAGATTAGCATTCTGTAGGGTGAGGAGAGTTTGTAGGGAGCAGAGTTTCTTGTTTAGACTCCTAGCATTCAGCAGTAACACCTCTAGATTTTCTTGGTTTTGATTTGCTATGTCAGAACTAGTTTTAGTTTAGCATTCTCTAAAAAGGGCACTATAGAGAAGGACAATGTTTTAGCTAAAATTTGAAAGCCTAGAGGGGAAACATATAAATCATTCCTGGCAAACTAGCATGGTCTGTTGACCTTCTCCTTCCATGCTGGCAAATATTGTACTCCCTCAGAATGACAACAGAAACTAAGCCAGTTATTAAAGTCAAGTCATCTTCTATTCATATTGTGGAGAAGGTAAAATGATCCTCAATGATAGCATCATACCAGCCTGGTACACATATTCTGACAGTTTCATGATGTCTGTATTCATATAGTCTTGGAAGGTACATCTCAGGCCATTTACACCTACATGGACTTTGATTGAGTCACACTGGTATTTCTGGTCCAATGACCTGAGTGTGTCCATAATGCAGTGGATCTTGGCCCCTGGTAAGCAACTGACTGTGACTTTCTCCTTACTTACCCTAGTAAGATGGACATCAGTGTGTCTCACATAGAGTTCCAGTGACTAAAATGTTGAATTGTGTGGTGGCTTGCCTTATGGAATTAGAAGTAGAGGCTCCATGAGATATGGTTGTATGTGCTGATGTGGTTGTTGTTTTGAAAGAGTGCATTCAGTGCTGCTGAGAGCACGTGTTATGTGTAATTCATCTAGAAGGTCTTTCAGGTTTTGTAGGGTTACATTTAAGTGCTTCAGCATACATGGGTCCATGTGTCTGCTTTGTGCTGTGTGTGTGATGGAGTGCAGCATTTGTACTACTGATAACCTGATTGGCATTAGGAGTGCATTTATGTGAGAGCTTTGCCTCCAGTGATATTATATAAACATATCTTTCACATATCTTATCAGTTTGTTTGAGAATTAGCTGGCTGCCAGCAAACATGAGGCAATTACTACATTGCTTCAGGATGCCTATATCCACCAATCTGGTAATGGAGATAATGGGAAAGTTCATATCCATGGCAACAGGCCCTTTTTTATTGATTATATGATTGTAGAGAGAATATAAACTAATGTCTGGTTGGCAACTCTAGGGTAGTGCTTGTCACTGCAGACTAGTCACCCTGTGTGTAACTAGGTATTAGTGAAATTTTATGGGTGCTTTTACAAGAAAAATGTCAACTCAGGGTGCCTGTGTCTATACAGGGCACTGCCAAACACTTTAGGAGAAACTACTAAAGTAGACCATGATGACTTATGTATGAAGTATTAAGGGAGATATTCTGAAGTTAGGTTAGGCAGCAGTTAATCAAGCAGTATTTAACTGAAAAGAAACAATTAGCTTTCTCAACAATGATAAATAGTGGGGATTCACCTAATTGGCTACTACCTGGCTACTACTAGTGCTGGTCTCACCACAGCTTCATGCTACTGGGATTCAATGCCCCTTTGCTTCTTCTCTAACCAGAAGTAAAACAGTAGCACCCATCCCAAGATGAAAAGTATGCCACAAGGTCTTTGATAATCAACACTCTTACTCCAGGTGATGAAGAGGTCTGTAGGCTGATTGTAGCCTTTTTCTAGTAGATGCCTTGAATAGCAATCCGATCAATCTGGAAGATCCCACACAGACACTTACTGTCCAATCATGGACAATCAGGAATCAATGCCCTTTTCCCCTTCTCTCACCAGGTGCAAAATATAAACACAAATTTGAAGCAGCTACATATGAAACAGTTATGTTTTCTGGTGATCAGCAGTCTCCAGGAAATAATGTCTTTATGCTCCTTTGCTCACCAGGAGCAAAACAGAAGCACTAATCCCAAGATGACTGCTGAGAACCAGAATGTGGGTACACTAATGATCAGTGGTCTTGGAGTAGATGTTGCAGGTTTTAAAGGTAAGATGGAAAACTGGGTTAATATCCTAAGAGTTGCTGTGTGTACTAAGCAGTTAGAAATGAGAGGGGTAACTCAAGTTTAGCAGTCTAAGGGGAGAGCCACTGATTTTAACAAAGCAAGAGAGATTGGATGGGGATGGGCACTTTGTATTCTGGCCCTATGGAAAACAGTGGCATGATCAATAAATTTAAATAGCTGAAGGGGAGTGATTTCACAAAATGATTATGTTGTGCTTCCAGTGAAGGAGGCGAGGAAAGGAAATATGCAAATTAACATAAGGGGTGGGCAACTAGAGAGACACATCTATTTAAAAACACAACAATAACAGTGTAGGAGTGTGGAGGACACTTTGATTTCTGTGTGGCACACAAGAGGCACAGCTCTGGTCTCTTTCCTAGTTTAAATTTGCTATTTCTACCTGGTTACTACTATGCTGGTCTCATCATGGCTTCACACTTGTGAGAAATAATACCCCTTTGCTTTTCTCTCACCAAAAGCAAAACAGTGTCACCAATCCCAAAATGCGAGGCAAGCCACAGACTCTTTGACTATCAACATTCTTGTCCCAAATGATGCAGGAGTCAGTTCCTTCTTCTCCTACAGCCATCATTTGTAGCTAAAAGAAGTGGTTATTTCTTAAAAGTAGTTACACCCTACAAGGGATTCTTAATAAAATACATCTTTCCTCACTGCTTTGTATGCACAATGCTTGGTTTTACAAAGTGAGTTGCAGATGCCTCATCAATAAGTACGAATGTGACCAGCAGTGTCTCTCAGAGCTCATTGTTAGGACCTCTTGTTTTGGTATTTACTTCTCAGATCTCCAAGTGGAGAACCAAGACCACTGGCACTTAAACTTTGCATATAACTACAAATTAGAAAGACGTTGCTGGTGTCACTTTTGTGGTGTGGATTTGGAATAGTACTACTTCTCGCTCTACGGCTTTTTTGTTTTAATACTTGGTTGCTGTTGAAAGCCGCACTTTTTGGTTTTCTACAAATTAGAGGTTGTTACTAAGTCACCCTATGATACTCAAACTCCCTTGAATGAACTCTGCCAAGTAAACCCTTCGTGTAATAAACATGAACTCAAACTAAATTCCAGGGTTTGGCACTGTTGCTGATTGCATGATGAAAGCTTATCAAAAAGTTTGTTAATCTGCATAAAACATTTCAAAACACTATAACATCTGGATAAAAACTGGTTATCATGAGTGGTATACAGGTTGCAAGGATCTACAGATACAACTGAAACATGGCACAAGTGAGGATCATCTACTTTCAGCAGAAACCATCATGTTCTTCATGTGTCCACACTGTTATTACCTTTTTAGCAGTTCTAACACAGAACTGTTTACAGATCATCTGTTCTATTGTTCATTTCAATTGGAAACAGGAATAGTGCATTAAGTGTTCACACCTAGAGATGATAAACTGTAAGTGTATATAAATGCTGCAATAATTTTGTAGTTGGTACAGCAAATAACAATGGTCTATCCTAATACGAAACACAATAATTTAATATAAAACAGCTTTAACTGACTATAACACTACCCATGAGATTCTTACTGTTCACTGAATAGAAAAACTTATACAGGATAATAAACTGTGAGAGAATATTTTCTATACAACCAACCTGATGACATTTCCCAGAGTAGCAAGGCTAAGGTTCACAGAAGTCCCTTCCCTTAATCGGTCTCCTTCAGACCCTGAAGATTTCTGTCGTTCACTGCCCGCAAGATCCACCAGCGTTATGTTAGACTGCTTACTAATCTTCTCATCCAAGAATATCTGCAGCAAAATATTAACAATGCATCTGAAATAACTTGAACATGACCTTAGTGGATCTAGTTAATTACATAATCTACTAGAAGGTAAGCTTTTTTGAAAAATTAGTTTCTTTGTGCTTGTTTGATTACTTGCTATATGTTTTAATTGCCATCACCCATAAGCTGTTCTGGTTATTTAGTACTCATCATGGAAAGAATTCCATCCATAAGTATTCCATGTTAATTCACTACTTGTCCCCTTATATTTGAGGACATTAGTTTTTCCCGTCACATTCTTGTACTTTATTAATGCCCACAAACACGCCTTATTTCTCTGGTCATTTATTTCTCAGATGTCCATAACTAAGGAATAATGTTTAGGTTTGTGATTATAATTTTGATACTATCTTATTCATGACATTCCTAGTAACAGTTATGACCTTGAGAAGAAGTCTGAGAAGTATATATTTTTTTTAATCGAGGATTGTCAAAAATAAAATAAGCAATAAGTAAAATAATGAAATACTAGATACAGTACGTTGCAATGGCTTATAGTCCATGGACTATAAGAAATAATATGAGCAAAAAATAAATAGCAAATGCATCTTTCATGTTCACACTCTGGGAATTCATTTACAGCATATTTCAATGACGCTGTACAATTCTGCAAGTTCTGGCCACCCTCCAACTAAATACATTGTGGTGATATATTCTGGATCTGTCTGAACAATAAAGTGCTGGAGGTATACATCTCATATACATCTCAACTTATTTGTTCTAGAATTTTGTACACAGCTAAAAATAATGGGGAATAAAGGAAGAAAACCAGGGACAGTTTTTTAAATATAACTCTAATTCATTTAAAAAGTTAATCAAAGGGCAAGTGTTACATCAATTTTAATCTCTGACATTTTGACTGATTGTAATCCTCAGTGATTTACCAGAAAATATACATTTTTGAGGAGTAGGCAAAAATATGGGCAAAACCACAGATGTTAATTAGTTAAAAACAAACACTTATGGTAGGTAACACATGAGAGTGAAATAAGTAAAGGACATCAGTCTGAGTATTTGCAGAATGCAGTCTTGGCACATCTTAAGATTTAACAACAAACAAGCAGGCACTTACAAACTCTCACCTGGATGAAAACAAAAATCCATGTTAAGTCCAACCAGAGAATACATGTATTAGATTAAGCGTTTCATTCATGAATGTAAAGTACTTCATCAGAATATGAATCATGAAACAATCACTTCTACTTAAAAGCTAAAAACACTCATGTGATCTCACAGCCTGTCAGCTGATCATACCATTCAGTTCAATTTAAAAAGCTAGACATCTTTATGAAGTTAATTGCAATACACTACTATCATCTTTAAAATACAAATATACAATAAAAATGAAAAACACTGTACTATAAACTCAAAACTAAAAAAATTAAGACTCAAATACCCTCCACTGGCTGCTATGAATATCCACAGACAAAAGATCAATTTTTAAATGCTTTCGTTCTTTAATTTCATTGGAACTTTGCATATTAATATTGATGTTTGTTCCTTTCATTTGGTTTAAGTGTGATATAAGCCATAGCAAGTTTCGATTGGTCTGATTGGATCATTTGACTTTTTGGAAGGTTATTTAAATGATATTGATTCAGTTTAGATTTTTTTCTGATGAATTTCTAATGAAATTAAAGAATGAAAGCAGTTAAAAAATCAATCTTTTCTCTTTGGATAATCATCTCTGTCGGTGGAGGTTGTTTGAGTCTTCAGTTTTTAAAACTGCAAAACAAATTCAACAAGGTGGAAAAACAAAGCAAGATTGTAAAGGAAAGAAAGGAGCATAAATTAAAAAGGAACAAAACAAAGTATGAGGGAAAAAGTATACCCCCTCCCATCAGGTAAACAACCCAGTAGATACAATCAGTTCCCAGCCATGGATGTGGAATGTGAATAAGCAACACACAAGGAAACTGATTTCGTCTGCTCATCAGAAAAACAAGGATTTTGTTTTGGACACCATCCCCATAAGGACATCTTCAAGAATAGAGAGCAAGATGGACAACATCCAGAACATGCTGAAAAGAAACAACAAACCTTGGAACTTAGCATGAGACTGAAGGAGAGGGAGAGGTAGAGGCCAACTTTGATGACTTGATTGGATGCCTGTACAGCCATCACTGATGTTCATCTATGCAGCCTTGACAATTCTGCTGCAGGTACTGTGCCCCCTATTATCAGTGACTTTAACATCTATAATTTTAATTATGTGGAGCTTAATATGACATACTTTAATTTATTTTAAAAACATTTTTCCTTTGTCCCCCACCAGAAGGGTGGACATTTTCAAGACTCTGAATTAAAATTTTTCACTCGAACGCTTGACCCAACCCTGTTGTTTGGTGACAATTCATGTGTGGGACATGGGCCTATTCTGGGAATTAAAAGTACCTTCAACTCCCCTTTAAACCATTCACTTGTCAGTTTTGAACAGTACTGGAAAAATTAAATTTGGTCAGTTTGTAACACAAAAAACATATTTTCTTTACTAACATGAAGGCAGAAGAAAGAACCTTACTATTTAATTTGGCAAGGAACAAGTTTGTAAGGATGATGAAGCCAGATAAGGGACGGGGCTGTACCGATTGATTCAAATATGTATTTTGGTAAAATGATGAACATGTTAATTGACACTAGGACTTATGAGTGTGCTTCCACAACTGAACTGAACATCACTTATGTTAAAATCAAATGCATGCTTAATGATTTGTTGTCACAGGGTATGATTGCAACACAATAGTTTAATTTTTTATATGCAGATAAACCAACAGGTTCCAATACCCTTGATATCCTGAAGATATCTAAAACATCTCTGATCCACCACTAAGGCCTATAGCGACAGGCAGTAGATCCATTACAGAACCACTAGCAATTTTTGTTGATGGAAAATTTAAAAAATATTGTTGCTACATATATGCATATTTTGAAAGATTCCTGGCACATTTTTGATAGTTTAATGGATGTGGCTTACCATAGTTACATTATTTTTGTTACTATTGATGTCATGGACTTTTTCTCCATAATATACTACATCACTGCATTGTAGTGGTTAAATTATATGCTTGTAGGTCTCAATGATTTATCAAAGTGAGAAATTAAATTATCACTTGAATTTATGGAGGTAATTTTAAGAAACAATTATTTTTATTTTGAAGTTGAAGACATTCACCAGCTCTGAATGTGTGGCCATGGGTGCCACAAGAGTCCCAACTGGTGCTAATTTTATTATGTGGCACTGAGAGAACATTTTCATTTTAAATTCAACATTTAATAAGTACATACATTTCTATGCCCAGTTTTAGAAGACATCATTATTTTTTAGAGAGGAGATGCTACCTCCCTGGGTTCTTTTATGAACTACATTAGTAATGCCACACCCTTTTCAAACTTTACTCATAATACTAACCATGAAATGATTGATTTTTGGATGTTACAGCTTTCATAGAAAAAGGAATCACAGATTGCAGCTGTCCGGTCCCTCAGCATCACATACTCCAAGATAACTTAAACTGTAGACTTCACCATGAACCTGTGACAAACTCCTTGATCACTTCCACAACTTGTTCCTCACACTATAGTTCTTCAAGCAGGACTTCAGATATATACAGTGCCTGAAAGGAAAATAAATTGATTACCTTTAACTGTAGATTTCACCCTGAACCTGTGACTTACTCCCTAATCGCTACCATGGTTTGTTCCTCACACTATAATTCTTTGAGCAGGATGTCCAGATATATACTGGGACTGCAAGGAAAATAAATTGATTACCTTTAACTGTAGATTTCACCCTGAACCTGTGACTTACTCCCTGATCGTTATCGCAGCTTATTCCTCACACTATAATTCTTTGAGCAGATATATACAGTGCCTGCAAGGAAAATTGATTTAGGTTGAAGTTAAGAAATATTATTACTGCTCATCAGAAAATAGTCACTGTAACTAGTGACTACACCATCAGAGCTGTCAGCTGCTTGCTTCTTCCATACCTAGTTAAGTCCTCCCCCCATTTCTGTGTATCTACATTAATTTAAGGTTGTTGATTTGCTGGCAATACCCTAAACTCTAATTCTCTCCCTACCACTTATCTAATACTGCTGTAGTCAATTACTTAAGCAAAAATGGATAATATTTTATGTTAGATGTTCTACTAAGGAAGTTTAAGAGTTCCACAGAGTTTGGGAGCCTACTTTGATATAAGGGTTGCTTATAGCTTTATTTTGGCTCTGCTAATCCAAGGTCCTACCTGTTATGTTCATCCTTGCTGCATTCTGGCTCACTCTGCTCCCCTACCCTACCCCCAAATTCCAACCACCCCCTACAATTAGATTTATTTTGAACAAGCCACTTCCACTGAAAATGTACAGCCTATCCAATAGATCCTTCCAAACAATCCTGATACAGTATGCTGCCTATATTCTATCTATACACTAATTACTCTACCCCAACTGGATCCACCTCAATTTGTTACTCTCTCAAACATAATTTCTAGCAATTATCTTAAGTAAATACCTATAGTAACTTATTCATACAATCAGCATACCCTTATCTAACCATTGTCTAGGCCACAAAAAATAAAATAAAATAAAAATAAGGGTTGAATTTAAATCTTTAAACACCTACTCAATTAGCTCACTGCCAAAGTCTTAAAGTGCGCACATTAACTATACTTTATAACTTAACCACCTAACTAAACAATTAGCACATAACTAACATGCTATCCCGATACATTACAACACTCATTACTATCTCAATAGCAGCTCATCTAACCTTTTACCACTCCCAGCTTAATATCCAGCTATCCCACCATGGAATTTTATCTCCATGCCCTGATCAAATAAAAGGCATACACTTTGAGATATCTCCAGACATATACAAGTACAAACTCTTTAATCACTTCCCCTATACAGTAGTAAAACACATGAAGCAAATAATCCAACAAAACAATGTCACAAGATACCTTCTCCTTGAAAAGAACCAGACACCAGGCAGAGTAAGGTTATAAGCACTTTCGTTCCCTTTATTCACACTCAATACAAATGGAACTTCATCAGATACAAAACCTTACACACTTCCCCCCTTTTTATATACAATTCACTTGCTGAATCACAATCAATTAACTTAAATGAATTAATTAGTTAAATGTGCTCTCAAGTTAAAAACGCATTAATAAGTTCTTTAAAATATATTGCTATGTATAATACATAAATAATTCTCCTATAAAAACACATATATAATAAACATTTCATCTGTTAAATATATATATATATATATATATATATATATATATATATATATATATATATATTTATACTAACTTAATTGCTTCTATGTTCAACCACTTAAACCATTTTCATCTAATCTCATCTGCCTTTAAATGAAGCAAGCTCCTTAGAGAAATCCTGTCATTAATACCAGGAAAAACTGTAGCATTCAACAACACCTGCCAGTGTGTTTCCCTGTATTCTAAAAAAACAGGGCCAATTACCCCCCCCCCTCCTGTCTACCTACCTTTTCCAATAGACAGAAGAGGAATTTTTTAAAATCCTTACAATTTATGTTATGTCTAAATAAGGCATTTGTTTTATCTTGTCTCATAATTGCATAAATATGTTGGTAAATTCGCTTTTTAACTTCTTTTCTGTTTTCCTATATAATATGCACAGCATGACTGGCACAAGGACACATAGACAACTCCTTTTGTATTACAATTATAATTACCTGTCACTGGAATTATTCTATTGTGACCCTCTATCACTATATTCCTACATTCATAGATATACCTACATTCCCTGCAGCCATTGCACTTCCTCATATTACCTAATGGAATCCTATCTTTGTCTTTCTTCCTTTCAAATAAGTTCTTAATATTGGGTCCTCTTCTGAAAACTATTTTTGGTTTATTACCCAGTTTTTCAGTTAATCCATATGCCCCAAAAACACAATTCCAGTTCTTTTCCACCATTTTTACGGACCTCTACACTATCCTCATTATATGTTAGCACACAGCAAGTAGTTGCCCCTTCTGTCTTCTTAACATTCAACAAACTCTCAGGTTTCTTCAATAATGGGGGATAAAAATCTTCTCTCCTGCTTGTTACATAACTCTCCTGTCCCTCTAGGAAACTAGTTGGGTAACCCCTTATTGCCAGCATAGTCTTTAACTCTACCATTTGATCTTTAAACCTGTTGTCATCTGTCATTAGTCTTGATATTCAAATCATTTGGCCCTTTACCAAATGTCTTTTTTTACCAAAAGGGGTGGTCATTCTCAAAGTGCAGATAACTATTCGAATGGGTGGGCTTCCTATATATACATGATTCATAACATCCATCCCTTCTATTTTTATGGATGTCCAGATAATTAACTGCTTCTTTCTCAATTTTACTAGTAACATTCAATAAATCAGTAGTGGCATTGATATAGTTCAAAAACTCATCTGCCTCATCAAACCCACCTTCCCATATTATTAGAATATCATCCAAAAATCTATAATATCTAAAGATATTTTTCCTAAACGTTGAATTTAACACAAATTTGGTTTCCCAATACCAAAGAACAATATTAGCAAATATAGGGGCTACTGCTGCACCCATTGCTACACCTCGGGTTTGCTTGAAATATTCCCCCTGAAACCACACAAAATTATTTTTCAGAACCAATTCCATGAGGGTAGCTAAAACATGCACCGTATCCCTTGAAAATCTGGTTCCTTCCCTTAGTGCTTCCTGAAAATATTCCATTCCTTCTTCATGTGGGATACAAAGAAAAAGGTCCTTAATATCAATAATCAAGAAAATAGCTTCTTCCTTGAACTCATTCTTTGCTATACACTGTAATAAATGCCAAGAGTCCTTCAAGACATGTTCTTTATCCTCAAAAAATCCTTTTAAATGGAAATCTAGCATTTTTGCTAAAGGTTCTGTTTTACTCCCATCTGCTGCCACTATGGGTCTCATTGGTGGATCCCCTAATGATTTATGAATTTGAGGAATCCCAAAGAAGGCTGAGGTTACAGGATTGTTCACCTTTAAGTATCTCACCTCATCTTCACTAAAGGTATATTCCTGGAAAAGTTATTCCAAAATCATGTCTAATCTAGCATTAAAGATGTCAACCACATTCAGTGATGCTGCACTAAAGTAGGAACTGTCATTCAAATATTTCATCATTCTAGTGGTGTAGTCATAATGTTCCATTACAACTACCCCTCCCCCCTTATCGGGCTTCATGATTCTTACTTCTTGGTTCCTCATTAACTCTGTTAATGCCTGTTGTTCGTCTTTTGTTAAATTCTGGTTAATCCGTCTAGTCTTATTCCCTATTAAATTCCTGTACTCTGTTTCATTCAATCTTTCGAAAAGGGCCACTGGTGGTAATGGGGGGGGGGTTATAAGTACTTTTTCTTTTTAAGGTCACTCTAGTTGCATCACTCTCCTTCCCGTTCTGCATTATCAACTTTAAATTTATGGCCCTTGCAAACATTTTTAAATCTAAAATGGTGTTAACCATATAATTCTGTTTTTTAGGGATAAAACTAAACCCTTTTACAAATAGTTCTGCATGGGTGATATTTAATATGATTCCACTGTAATTATAAATCTTAAGGCCCTTATATTCCAGAATACAAACATTTCCGTTTTCATTGTTGTTATTACTGTTCCCTGTATTATTACTATTGTCATTATACATAGCTTCAGCAGGGACATTGTTAAACTCAAAATTCTGCTGTAAAAATATATCATTTCCTTCATTAGTTGTGTTCAATGCATCTAGATTTTGTTTGTTCCCCAAAGATTCATCACAGCATGTCTCATGTGTAATCTCAATACAATGCTTTTCCATATTTACATCAAAATCATTATACATTTCCTTAAGACATGCTTCATTAGATACATCATTACATTATACAGCATACTGTAACAATGAGGCCTTATTGCTAAAACTTTCATTTATAGTATTCAGTCCATTTCCAATGTCCCAGGAATCAGCAACATTCTCTTGAAACAGCATAGTACAAGGAAAGTCAGTATAACACTCAGTGCTGTCATTTCCACCAAACACAGGTGACCATTCATTTGTTTTACTGTGGATTCTTGTATAATCGATCTTCCCCACACATTTATCACCAACAGTCTTATGCATCACTTCAGTACTAAAACAGTTAGAAAAATACTTCAAGTTGTCATTAACAACAAACTGAGATGGTCTTACCGTTGGTAGAATGGTTGTGGTGGTGGTGGTGGTCTCCCCTTCCTTCTGTTTTGACCCCCTTGTTGCACACGATAATCTCTCCAATACTGTTTTTTGTTGTTGTTGTTTCTGGGTGTCCAGGAACCATACTTGCTTTTCAGCCATGCAGACCTTCTTGGCAATGGTCAAAAATCCTGCTCTAAACCAGTCCCTTACTCACCAAACACCTCCAGTTCATCAAACTCATCTTCTGGCAAAATTTCCACAACTTCTTCATCTATTTCTACGAATCAAACTCTTGGTCAACCACCTGCACCTGGAATCAGGTACGCCCTCTTCTGCTTGTATTCCTCCTGGTCTCTTTTCAGCTTCTTCTCTTTTTTCTTTTTAATGTTATTTTCGTGTTGCTCAACCCTCAGGAAGATGGTGGAATAAACCCCTTTGTTTGTCTCAAAGAGGCTATCAGCAGTTATTTCTCTTTGTAATGTCACAATTTCATCTTTCAAACTGCACATTATTCTAGCATTGTCTTTAATTAGTAACAGCATAAAGTCAATGCCTGTCCAATCAAACAGTTCTAAAAGTTCCCGGTGTAGAACTGAACCACTCTGAATGTTATTAGGGAACTTACAGATTCTTAGCCCCTTTGGTACTCTTCCCAGGCATATACAGTCTTCGAAAAACATGTTGTCAAGCTGTAATGCCATGAATTTTTTCAGAGTTTTTTCCAATTTATAAATTTTATGTTTATAATTGGAAACAGGGTCATCACCTTTTCTTGGCTGGCCCCCGAATCCGTCCCACAATGGTATTGGTTCCCTGTTCAGCCAGGAGAGGAATTCTCCATCACCCATTGCTTGCAAGCCTTTTCCATTCACTTGACCTACTCCAGTGGCATTCACATCTCTCAGTACCACCCCCGAGTAGGATATTCTAGCTTCCTGCAACTCACCAGGAGACTTTTCAACAGCAATACAGTTACTAACATTCATTTCTGTAGCAGTATGAATTTCTTTTGCTCTACTAGAATATATTAAATCAACTTTAGTATTAATTTGGGAAATTAAAGCCAAAAGCTGTGTAAGGCTTACACTGTCATCATTATTAATATTGTCCACAGACTTATCCATTGCCAGAAACTCGTCAGTAAACACTGGTCTCTAATTCACAAAAAATACTTGCTTGTAGTTTCTCTCTTCAGAGCCATCTTCCAAAAAAAGTATCAAAGCCAATAGTTCACAAAAAATACTTGCTTGTGCTTTCTCTCTCTTCAGTGACAGCTTCCAAAAAAGTGTCAAAGTCTTTCCTTGATCAAGTATCCTGTGTACCAATGCACACCAATATCACAATAGTAAAACACATGAAGCAAATAATCCAACAAAAAATGTCACAGGATACCTTCTTCAAAAGAACCAGACACCAGGCAGAGTAAGGTTATAAGTGAACTTCATCAGATAGATGAACATAGAAGCAATTAAGTTAGTATATATATATATATATATATATATATATATATATATATATATATATATATATATATATATATATTTTAACAGATGAAATGTTTATTATATATGTGTTTTTATAGGAGAATTATTTATGTATTATACATAGCAATATATTTTTAAAGAACTTAATGTGTTTTTAACTTGAGAGCACATTTAACTAATTAATTCATTTAAGTTAATTGATTGTGATTAAGCAATTGAATTGTATATAAAAAAGGGGGGAAGTGTGTAATGTTTTGTATCTGATGAAGTTCCGTTTATACTGAGTGTGAATAAAGGGAACAAAAGCACTTATAACCTTACTCTGCCTGGTGTCTGGTTCTTTTCAAGGAGAAGGTATCCTGTGACATTTTTTTGTTGGATTATCCCCTATACAGTAACACTCCTTCAGGGCTCACCACACATCTCCCTCTGGTAGATAAATACATAACCAGATTGCTTAATACTCTTGTAAACATACCATCCCATCTTACAATTAGTGGTAAAGTCCATCCAAACCCTGGTCCCACAACCACCACACCTAAACTTATAAACACATCCTCCCCCTGCCTCAAAGTACTCCAACCATACCTAGAAAGGGATCTGAGCTGCTATTAAATATAAATAACAGAAGTTTCCTTAATAAAATTCAGGAACTCCATGCTACCCTTTCTCTATACTTATCACATATAGCTCTATTAACAGAAACCTGGTTGAAACCAAATATTGATGACAATGAAATTATACCTCTAGGTTACAATATTCTTAGAGCAGACAGAAAGGCTAAAAGTGGTGGAGGAATAGCACTGTTATATAAAAATAACATCATATTGTAACCATTAGATCAAACTACCCCAAATTTCAATAACGTCAAATTACTCTACACTAAACTGAAAATTATTTCCAAAAAGTACTTAGTCATAGTAGGAATGTATATTCCACCTGGCAATAATAACAAAGTGAACACAGCAAGAAACTTAAAAACAAAACAAAAATCCCTGTGTTAAGTAGATTAATATAGACGTATTATGAATTTTAAGTGTATTGACCTTTAAAGGGGAGACTGACTAATTAATAAAGCTACATAACTGGATGTTTTTTTTATATAAAAAGGATGAATGGAATTACCATTTTATTTGATAAAGTTCCATTGTGAGAAATAAAGGGAACAAAAGCGCTCATTTTAACCCTGTATCTTTGTGTTTCCACCTGTCAATAACCTGACCACTATAGAGCATATCCTCCACTGGACATCAAAAACATTACCCCAGGAAACAATCATCATAGATGATTTTAACACAGACTGGCTTACTTGTAATTCAAAGGATACCACAAACCAGATAAACCTGCATGATTTTACCCAAATCATTCACGGTTCCATTAGAATAGATAAAACCTCAACTAGGCAGTCCATCCTAGACTAGACTCTAACTAATAAACCATCCCACTCACAACATTCTGGTTGCCTCCCTGACAGTCTTAGTGATTACATTCCAGCCTACTTTCTTTGGCAACGTACATGTCCTCTTAAACATACCACTTAGTTCTATATCTGAAATAAGAAAAATTGCAACATCCAAACCTTTTTATCCACACTCAGTTACTATAACTGGACTCCTCTCAAGGACTTACCCCTAGACAAGGCTGTGGAATATTTTAGTTCCACCTTCTTTGGTATACTTGACAAACTAGCACCACCCAGGATAATATGGCCAAAGTCAGACTATGCCCCTTGGTTAACTAAAGAAACCAGAGCTCTACTTAAACTCAGAGATAAGGACTAAGAAAGATGGCATGGAAATAAATCTCAATCTAATCATCTAACATATCAAGAGCTTAGAAACAAAGTCAGAAAAGAAAGTAAACAGGATAAAATAAACTACTACACCAATCTCCAAATGAAACACAAAAATAACCCTCAAAAATTCTGGTCAGCAATAGAAACAATCCTACATTCTGGCCAAGCATCAGTCCCACACCCCTCTTCTTTACACAACCAAGGTACTATGGCAGAGCAATTCAATAAATACTTCACTGAAAAACATATTGTCTCTCTCCAAAAATAACTGCTCCTCCCCTACAACAGCAGCCTTATCAGCAAACTACAATGAATATACCTTTTCCTTCCAGCCCATTTCAACAACATAAAAAAACTTATCAAGAAACTTAAACCAACAAGTATAGCTGACAATTTACCAGCTGAATATCTAAAGCTATCTGCTGACGTTATTTCTTACCCTGTCTCAATTCTTATCAATCATTCTATCACTGAGCATCAAGTCCCATCTGTCTGGAAAATTTCATATATAATCCCTCTATATAAAGGTGGCATATCTATTACAGAACTTTCAATTTATAGGCCTATTGCCATTCTGTCCGTCTATCCAAAATTCTGGAAAAATGTTTACTTTCTCAACTTCTGGACAACCGCTCCACAAAAAAAGCCTATTAGCCATAATACAGCATGGGTTTAGACCTAATCATAGTACTACAACAGCCCTCCTTAGCTTCACAAATACCATTAATCAATATAAAAATGAAGGCAAAATAGTTTCAACCATCTTTCTTTATCTGTCAGAGGCTTTTGACACTGTCTCCCAAGACAAAATTCTAACAGTACTAGCTAACCTAAATCTCAGTCTCTCTGCTCTCACATGGTTTAGAAACTAACAGGATGCCAACAAGCTGTAAAATGGGAAAAACACCTCTCCCCTCTACTTCCTGTCAGACTTGGTGTATCCTAGGGCTCTATTCTTGGTCCCCTTTTCTTTATTCTCTTTACTAATAACCTTAACACAGTTAGTTCCCTTGTCTCCTTAGTGCAATATGCAGATGATTCTACACTTACATGTGCTGCCCCTTCCATACAGCAACTTCAAGACATAATCCAAAAGTCCTTCTCTGCTATTGAATCTCAGCTCACCAAATCTCAACTTATACTTAACCCTAGTAAAACTAAACTTATGATCTTCCATCCCACTAAAGCCAGTGACCCATCTACATTTTTCATCATCAAAGCTATAGATAATACAACTATTACACTGGTATCCCCTACAAAACTCTTAGGCATCATAATAGATAACAACATGAGATTCGACTATATCCCAAACTATAAAGAAAGTACATAAAAAACTGGGCACACTTTATAGAAATTTGTAACCAACAATATCAAGATAGCCATTTCAAGAACACACCTTCTCTCTACCCTCCTCTATGCTTCACCCATACTCACCAGCCTGAAAAATACAGACCTAGGTAAACTCGAGGCTTGTTATAATGAAATTGCAAAATTTGCTACAGACTTTCAATATCGATCACACCACTGTCTAGCCCTGAAACAACTTTCCTGGTTGGAAGTACCACATCTACTAGCCTATAATCAGCTGATAACTCAGAAACTACTTTACCAGCCAGAAAAAAAAACATCTCTCCAAAACATAACTGAACCTTACTCCAATAATAGAGCATTACACTCCAGTGACAAATCACTATTAAAAGTAAACAAAGCTAAGAACACTGCTGGAGGCTCTCTTTTCTCAAATCACATAGCTAAACTCTGGAATTCACTTCCTCAAACCCAGGGGCGGCTCATGGCATCGGACTGCGAGACTGCAGCCCCCCCAGCTGTGTGAGAAAAAAAGAGAAGCACAACTTCTGAAATAAAATATTTTTTAACATAAGAAACCTGCCTGGCTTGCTATAAAAATGAGTCTGACTCGCAAAGTCTCGGAACTTGAACTGCGCATGCTCGTTGCTCTGCGAGTTCCGTTTTTTTTTTTCCTTTTCGCTGCCTGCTGGACTGTTTCTGACTGCTGTATAGGCAGTCCGGACTATGGGTAGTTCTGCATCAGTGTATGATGCCCAGAAGTCTGTGCGGTAAGTGCACATTAAAGTGGAAGGGGGCGGACTGCCACGTCCGCAGGCACGTTCCGTGATGTGAATGGCAGGGTGACTACTGATTGGTTCTTGCTCTCTTTCTGAAAAAGAGAGCGAGAAACAATCAATATTATCAGGCAGTGTGCAGGACGAGACAGGTACTTTTGCCTTTGACTTTTGCTCTAGCTGCCGACCGTACGTACGCATGGGTACACTAGTGACATTGGTGCCTAGCATATTATTAAATAATCTCAGTATCTGGCTATCTGATTTTCTTTGGGTTGAGGGTGCTTTTGCTTGCAAGTTCACGGAGATACAGGACTCAGAGAGAGGAAAGATTCTGGAGTGTGGATTCCCGAGTAATCCTTGAGTAGTACTAGCAGCCAGCTACTTAAAAAAAAAAAAGCCTACTCGTCATGAGTGACAGTTAGAAATGGACTACGGACTACGGACACAATTTCAAACTCAATCGCTCATTTTTTTCAGCTAAGTGTTTCTATGCTCTGCCGACTGACAAAGTAGGGTCACTCTGGCCTTTTCTTACGCTCATAAAGGTTCAGTTCCTCATGTTCTATCCGTAATTTTCTTTTCATTGGTCACTGCAGTCTAAGGCTGAGTTATTAGGCACTGGACCTGAATGTACACCAGTTTGTACACCCAATCTTCATCAGCATGATTGTATTTCCCCATGCTTTAGTGTTACCTCCAACTGTCTGGAGTTGCAGACAACATAGTATTCTGTAAGATGAGAATAAAGTCTATTGTAACACAAACAGATGGCTTTTCTATTTGGTACAGAATCTCATACCATACTAAGGAGCTGTCCCTTGATATGTCACCCTTTACTGCAGTCTTCTTTACTTATTTGCTTCTGGATGTAGTTTTAAACTTTACTCTCACTATTAGAATATATCTGAAAAGAACTATACTTTTCTTTTCTTCCCTGGCTATTTCTGTTTAAATATGTTGTATGAAAAAATATTCCTAGCATTTACTATAGGTCATACTGATAAAGTATTAGTAAGTCTCATTATGTTGGAATCGTTCTACTGAATGCTAGAAGAAATTTAAAAATAAATATGTTTCTGTCAGCATGATAACCAAGCAAGTAATTGCCCCAATCAATCCAAAATTTTCCCAGTGACACTTTCTGCTTATTTATTTATGTACTGATGTTTTCCCATTCTCTGCGTGCCTGAGCTTCCCTTCTGAGCACGTGCATGTTATACACTGTAGTCTTCTCTTTGCATCTACCACACATTCTGCTATATCATTTTCATTTAAAGAAAATTATGGTTTCTAATAATCTCCATCTCTTCTATTTCATAGGTTAGTACTAAGCTAACTGCCCTTGTGAGCCATTTTAAGTCTAGCCAATTATCCCTTGTTAGACTCAAACCAAAGAAGCTGATACTCTGGCCACATAGTATTTTCTCTCATAGCTACTCGTTCAGATCCTATGCAGTTTTAGCAACCTTCACCTACAAAATCTGCCATTCCCATTACTATATCTTAATGTTATGGCCACAGTTGTTAACATTATTGTGGTAATTACAATTGCATCTGCATACTTGGATGTGCCACATCAAAATAGACAATCCTTTTTAAGACATAAACAGTCTACCTACTCTTGATGATCTTGTTCTCCAAAGACTAATTTATTTTACCTTAATTTGTATTCTGATTCTGATACCCAAGGATGACAACTCCACCTCCAAACTGTTTCTACAACTACAGTATACCATAACTAAGCATTTGTAGTTTAACTGGAGTTCATGGGTCTGTATGTGTTCCAGTTTACAGGAATGTAATGTTAAAGTTCATTGTAGCTTGGGGAGGCTGGTCCAGCCTTTCACCATTCTTTCCATGAAATAGGAACTTTTGCACATTTGGGGGGGGGGGGGCTCTCACCATATGGTATGGCCTACTTTATGCAACTTTTTTAAAACTGATCTGTAATGCATAAAATAACCCCTGTTAAATGCTAGTGCTACGATTATTTAACTCCTGTTCTTTACTTTCTTATGTCATGTCATCATGCCATTTGCCATTAATAACTACAAGATGATATTTTTACATTGTCTTTACTCAGTGTCTGAGGCCTCCTCTGAACTGTGTCTGTGTGTATATTATGCTCCATATAGGTTCTTTTATTTTACTGCCAGCATAGCTATGTATCTACAGGCTGCTCAACTATTATGATTAGTTAATAAATGTGTTGTCATTTAATGCAAGCAAGTGATCATAGGCAAATTGTTACTGTAGCCTGCAAGTCAATTTTCTAGCTCATTAGTCTGTTGTGATGCTTTGATCTGCTGTATATGCCAAAATGCACTTTATATTTTCACTTCCTGACTTTGACTTGACACCCAAATATGACATTTTCAGTGATTTACTTGATTGCCATTTGTTTAGTTTGCCATATATGCATTTCATCTTTCTTGACTGTTTGTGTCAGTGAGCATTACCAATTATAGCTTATGCATTTGGTTTTATTACAGTATAGTCTAGAAGTGCATGTGTATTTGTTGTGGCATAGTTCATTTCTGCTTTTTTACCATGAAGAACTTAGTTTCGGCCTAACTTTAACTGAAAATGAATAGAGATGTTGTAGCTGTATAAGCAGAAAATATTGCTGAAGACTCACCTTAAAAGGACAAGATTAAAGGGACTGTGCAATTGTTTAATAAGTATGCTGGCTACTTACACAACTTGAGGTAATTTTAAATGTATTTTACAGCAGCTGAAACTGGTTTCCTTATTTTTTATTGCTGTACTGTCACTATACTTTCAAATTTTATTTGTTCAGTTGTTTCTTTTGAGGAAACTATATTTATGATGATTTATGCATTTCAGTTAGGATATTTATTTTAAACTGCACATTGTAGATTTAGGAATGGAAATAAAATGGTTAAAGACCCGAACTGTGTGGCAGCAAACTGTTACGGTAGCCCATTCCTCCTACTCCTCTGCAGCAGGTGGAATACCCCTCCAGCACAGTTACAGACATCATACATCACATACATTCTTCTGTACAGCTATCAAAGTGGAACATGCAAAATGTCTGAACCTGCCATACTGATATAATTTTTGCATTCTTCCTCTGTTACAAAACTTCATACTACATCGCTTTCTTGGCATTTTTCTTATCATTGGTTCCCACATGCAGAGTTGAATACATTTTGTCATCATTTTTCAGTAGGGTGATGGTTTCTGAGATGTCATTAATCGTGCCCAAGACAGGCACATGAGGATTGTTTTGATACTGATGACCACTGAATTTAATTATAGAAATCTCTGCTGCTGTTCTCCTGCAGGCGTCTGCACAATCTGTATCGGCAGTTCTTATGTCTAATGTTTAAGACATATGTTTTAGCTTGTTTCTTTTGTTATACCACTGTTTTTTTTTCTATTTAATTAAATCTAACCAGCTGATCAACACTGAGCTCAGCATTTTACTCTGTTAATGTATTGTCATAAATGATTACTGAATGGCATATTGAATGTTTAACTGTGCTGTCAGTTGCTCTTGTAAGGTTTTTTTCTCTAGTTTGAGGGTGTGTTAAATAGGATCATAGGAGGTTACTAGGCTAATGCCCCTGGGGCCCCTTACAAGCCTAGCCAAGAGTTTATCCCCAAAAAGTAACCTCAGTCAGTACTTCTCGCCACTGTCAATGAGGGATACTGGTGGAAGTTGGAATGTACATGACTAAGTGACATAAGCGAAATCATTAAAGACTGAAGTTAGAAAGTAATGACAGACATTGGAGTTTCAGACTTCATATACCCTTCAGAAAATTCATGCTAATACAAAACATGTTGTTCTATCAACTTTCTAAGTTTGTAAGAAGAGAAATATTTAAAAATTGTCCCTATTTTGGTCCTTTGTCCCACTTTTATACATGGTTTTGTCCAGATTTATTGCTCTAAGAGGTTGAAAGGTATGCTGCAAGATGTATATTGTTGAATCTGACCTAGGCTAAAATCTGCTCATCATAAGTAACCTTAAATAAATGCGCACAAGCCTGAGAGATGTTTTATGTTGGCTAATGCAGCTTGAAATACACAGAAGGTGTAACTGGGCTAAGTATATATACAAACATACAGAATGAAACTCTGTGTACTGTAGACTGCAGTGTGAAAGAAGCATATGTGTGCATTGTAAGTAAATGCATGGCAATGTGGATTTTATTTTACCCCTTTTACCTTAGCAGAGATGTTTGTTATCTCAGTATACTGTTATGTATCTATATCTTTGTTAGTTGGATCTTTTCTCCCCAGGCCTCATTGAAAAGGGGTTTTATTGCTCATTCAGATTTTCCCAGTAATCAAATGCAATAAATTACATTTCCATATAGCAGTTACCTACACTATATGTTGTCTCAGCTTACTCATATCTTGGAGAGGAATAAAAATGCTAAACAGACCTAGAGCTAGGTTGGAATCTTAAAACTGTCCAATGGAAAGGAAGAGCAAACTACAATGTGTAGCTGACCATGCTATACTGTAAGTAGGCAATATAAGACAGAGAATAGTTGGAGTTTTTTGAGTCTGTCCATATAGGACAAGTGTTTAAGGCCTAGGATCCTCTTTGTGAGGCTCTCTAGTTGTTTTATGTACCCTATCTTCTGCCTGTTCCTTTTGCACTGCCTTCTCAGTTCTGCAAGAAACCGCTTCTTCATCAAGGTTAATTGTAAACTGTTTTATTGATGCTTAACCCCATCTGTACTGGTTAGCAGTAGCACTGAATATTAAGCTAGTCCCAGTAATGCTGGCATAACAAGGAATGTGTCCATTTTAGATGATGTTGGGCCAGTTAAGTGATATCATATTGAAAGTTTGTCATCCACAGTATTTGTATGCCAGTGAGGCGAGATTAGGTTGGTTTGGACATGTGCTGAGGAAGGGATACTGGGTATATTGGGAAAAGTATGATAAAGATGAAACTGCCAGGTAAGAGAAAAAGAGGAAGGCCTAAGATAAGGTTTATGGATGTGGTGAGAGAGGACATGCAGGTGGTTGGTGTGACAGAGCAAGATGCAGAGGACAGGAAGAAATTGGAAACTTATCCGCTGTAGCGACCCCTAACGTGAACAGCCTAAAGAGTAGACTACAAGCACTTATTTGGAACCAGGTGGGCTCACATGAATAATGTTTGCTTGGGAAACTTTAAAACTGTCCCTTTTGAGCCTCCATGAAAAGGGGGGGGGGGAGATCCAGTATGATCTGTGTTCCAGACCACAGCTTCTCATCAAGTGCAGAAACCGAGAATGAAGTACTGTTTGCAGCATACCGCAGAGTCTTCAACCTGTATATACATGTAACAATGTGTGCTGTGTAGAGTATTTAGCATGTGCCATACTGACTTAAGAATTTATTTCATGTAAATTAGTAAGCATGTCCAGCATTGATCCCACTGCACCATAGCTCCACCCCTTTTAGTTGACCAACCCCTTCCCATTGAGCTGTCTACTGCAGCCCCCCTTTGATTTGAAGTCACCAGCCACCACTGCTCAAACCATCAGATCCAATACTAACACTGCTCACTTTGAAAAGCTACTCAAAACCCAGTTATCTAGTGTATGACTCTGCTCATGCAAAAGTCCTGGTTAACTTAGACCGTCTTCAACATATCTCATCACCCCATATAATCAAACCTGCTGAAACTAACCTCTATCCTCATCTTAAGATTTTACGTCCATGTCACTTCCACTTACTGTTCTACACAACCACCTCTATATCTCCCTTAATTTCTGTAAATCAAAAACTCGATTTTCACTTTTGTAAAATTTAAATGCATTTCTACCGACTGTCAATTGCAAAATTCATTAAATTTCTAGCAGTACACCACTGTACACTATGATTTATAAGTGAATGTACACTGTTTTGCCTTGGTAAACTTGTACTTATTATTGCAATAGGGAAGAATGATTGATGATATGTGTTATGTATATCTAATTGTATGAATTTGTATGAATTGGAAACTTATGTCATCTAATTGTATGCGTTTCATGTCTTGTCATGTTATATCCTGTATACCGCCTTAACATATGTATATGTAACCTTTATATGTGCTTCTTACATTGTTTTCCATGTGGAGCTTTTCTCTCCAGGCCTCCAGTGAAAATGGGTTTCACCCAGTCAGACTTTCCCAGTAAACAAATGTAAAATAAATAAATAATATTTTAATTTCACCATTTTTCAAAAATTCACTTTTTCTAATGTCAGTCTTCATTTTGGGAGCTACCACCGTTTCAGTAAAAAAAAGCCTTTATCTAGAGCCAGATGATACACCTTTTAAAATTAATTGATGATGAAAGGATGTTTAAACTGTAAAGAGATAACATTGTAGATATGTTAAAGGACAGAGACTATACAGAAATACTTACCATTGAACTGTATAATGATATTCAGTTAGGGAGGAAAAACAAAGTTTCAGTTTATTTTTGGCAACAAAAACTTTAACTTTAATAACACATTAGGTGTTGAAAAATCTAAGACTTTGATTATTCCTTTTTCCATTCACTATATTAACATCAGGGCTGTGGTTATAAAAAAATGTTATACCTTTGACAGGGAAATGAAACAGAAATTGGGATCAGAACCAAAAGTTTGTGCATAGTAGGAGTTTGAATATTAAATAGATTCTTAAGGATGAACATCATACTGCTATGAACAAGAATCTGAACAACAATTGGTGCGTGAGAAAACATGGATGTGGCAGATACTGTAGATTTATTGTTGATGGCCTGAATGTTTCAGTGAGTGGCTACCCTACAATATTAACCTGCAAAGGGCATTTTAATTGTAACACCAAAGGGTGATACATTAAGTGACCTGCCTTTTATGTGACACTTACTATGTAGGCAAAACAGAAAGGAGGTTGAGAGCTAAGATTTATGAACACACATCTGATATAAACATGGCAGTATCGATAATGGACTACGTAAGCACTCCCTAACATTCAATTTTTTTAAACATTTTGTTTTCTTTATATTAGAAAAGGTACCCATACCACAGAGATGGGAGGTGTGGGAGACCACATTGGTATATATGGAGGTTGTTTGGCAGTTAAGACTCAATTCTGCAGCTGAATCAGGATTAAATGACATTTCCATGACATTAAAATTAAGGGCTGCCAAGTTATGACTATTATTATTTATTTACTTTTTCATTTATTTAATGTTTATTTTTGACTCAGTAACATCTGTTTTTGCAGCATATACAATCAGCAGTCTGTATATATTTTTTTCTTTGCAGATAGGTAAGCCCACTGGACACTACATCTCTCAAGTGTATTTCTTTACTAGGAATGTCTCTCATTTTGAGTCTTAAAATGTCCATCTTCCTCATTGTTTCACATTGAAAGGGTCTGTCACGCATTCAGTGTTAAGAATATTTTTGACTGAGATGACTGAATCATATTAATTCATCAAAAGAGTGCTTAATAAGTATAAAGTAACACATTTTAACAATCCTGTGAGCTTCATCGTTGAAGTTGTTAATAAGCTGTTAGTATGTGTTTCACATTTTGCCCATTTGTTCCATATTATGACAGGTAATGCTACACATTCTGAAGATGGAAGCTTGTGAGCTATGCTGAACACATTAGTCCTCTTTAGGGGCAACCCAGCAGTACTGTTTGGTAAAGTGACTTGCTCAGAGTAACACAGTAGGCAAATGAAGGAATCAAACCCTGTACTCTGAGCGCAGAAAGCAGCATATTAACACCTCAGAGGTTTAGTCCCTTCCACTAATTGAATGTCAACGTGTGCTTTATCACAGTGTGTTGGATTGTGTGAGCTGGTAGTACACTGTTTTGTCCTTTTTCTCTGCTGTAGTGTGACTGTGAAGTTGGTATATGTAATTTAGGGATTGTGTGGAACCAAGCCCCCAACATAGGGGTGCAGGGTGTTGCTACATGCAATTTTTTTTTTGTGTTTTTAAGTTACACTTTTTGAGAACTGATTTGTAGGAAAGCACAACACTTTTTATTGTGCTTTGATCACATGTCTATAAACTGTCAAATACATTGAAGATTTGATTTTCATAGGGATAAAATAATGAGAAAACATATCTCAGAGAATGTGAGGAAGTCAGCGTTTGTAGTATATGTTGTAGTAAATAATGTTCTTTCAAGTTAGTTGCTGGACTACCAAACATGTCTGTGAATAAGGCCATGAACAGGGTATCATGTTGATTTTTATATTTAAGAAATGCGATAATAATGATTAAGACATTAAAGAAAATAAAGGAAATGAACACAACGTTACCGGACTGGTGTGAACAGAAAATAACCTGCTTAGCTTATTGTGGTGTGGTTACTGGTGCGCCACATTTACTTTATAGTGGCTGAATATATTCCAATGCAGTCAGAAATATGCATTGACATTACTTAAACTGATTAAGGGAAGGAGAGAGGATTTCATCTATATAGCAGAAACTAAACAACAGAGCTATTCTGATTAAACTGTATGAAATTAATTTGTCGTAAAGTCTCATGGATGGAAGAGCAGTCAGCAAAAAGGACAAATTCCAAAGTATAGTAGCCAGCAGATGAGTGCTGATATTTGTTAACTCTTACATACTGTTTAAAATTACAAAAGAATCATTCAGGTAACACTGCTTAGCCAAAATATAGAGACAAAAAGAGGGTCAAGCACAACATTTAATATAACAAACAAATTTCAGTTTAACATTTTTCTTTCACCAACAGAAGCAAGAAAATTACAATGAGTTGATTTTGAATGGTATTCTGGAGGAAAATGTCAGAAGATCTAAAAAGTTTAACTAATTTTAAAGCTCGTGAAGATATAAAACAATAAAGCAAACAAAGTACTCTAACAAGCAGGAATTGTCCATATTGTTTACTCCCCTCTGCAAATTAAATATTCTGAGTCCAAGAGTACATTAATTTCATAATGGGGACACCAGTGCATGTGGGATTCCTTCAGGCTCATTCACTTCACATTTTCCTTACTGTTTTTGAAATTTGTTAGGATTTTGATAGGAATTAAAGTTTTGGTTTAGAATACTGATCCTTTTAAAATTTAATTGACCTTTAATTTTGAGGTTTCTTCAGTTTGATAAGGGAAACATTGGTCTCCCTAACTGCTATTGTTTGAGGTTCATTCAGGCATTTTGAGTATGTGTTCAAATAAAATGGAAGGAAAATAATTTAACTTTGTTGTTGTATGTTGTGAGGCTCTTAATATAAGAAAAGAAAGCTTCCACTTTGAGTGAATGAAAGACATTTACACTACTAAATGCATACCTGATAGGCATTTCTACAGGAATGTATCTCGTCTCAGTGCAACATCATCAAATGTTGGGTGATTGTGAGGAGCAAAACACCAGCAATGAAACTGATGGCAGCAAGGCTATTAGTGTAGTGCATTAATATGCCCTCAGCTACATTAATACAATGGTTGGTGAGTAGGAGCACTCCGCCAGCATGAACCAGATATGACCCCTCTGACCTTCTGTAGGCCAGGAAGGTGATAATGGATGGCACAGATTTTGAATTTGTCAGCACTGGTGTTGCAGCAAATGCCCCTGGACAAATTAGGACAGTGTATTCCATGACAATGAGCCAGCATAATAAGCCTGTATTCGTAGTGGATCGATACATACTTCATCATGAAAGACCCAAAAGAAACCAGACAGAAAAGATGCTGTCCCCGGGAATCGCATACAACAAGTTGAAAGCTTCCACATATTGAAGTCTAATATTTTTCATAAACATACCCTCTCCAGTATATATTTACAGTATAATAGTAATAGCCCACCCCATCTAAAGAAAAGCTTAATTAAGGATAAGCTTGTGTGCTTAGTGTCAGAGGATGGCAGTTTGAAGCATTAAATTGAGAAAGTAGTGTCTATGTTTACTGATTAAGGTTACCCCATAGACTTAATGACTTCAAGGAACAAGTTTGGGTTATCAAGAGATGGACCCTTGGAAGATTCTTCATATAATAGTAATTTTAACAAGACTATGGTTTTAATAATAATAGAACAGAACTGGAAAATATTTTCCTGTTATGATGGCATACCCTGAGGACAGGTGATAAACCTACTTATAAAAGGAACAAGGATATAAAAGAGAAATTGGAACTAGTACAAAAATCTATTAGTACTACTAATTCAAAAACCAATAAATGTGGTATGTGTTCACAATCCCTGTCGTTACATGTTGGACCTGAATTAAAGCCCAGGAGTTTAGAATATGATTTTAGGTTAGCTCAGAAATTTAATTGTGGCAGTATAGGTGTTGTATATTTAGCCTAATGTGATCTCTATCAGTGTTTTTATGTGGGCAATATGGAGCATACTTTGTGGAAACATATTATGAGCTTTGTTATAATATAACAAAAACCTAATGAGAACAATGCACTGTATAAAAGATACTACAGACTGTAAGGAACATAAAAGGATCCTGTTGGTAGTACTTGATCAAATTACTATTAAACCTAGAGGGGACCTATGGAAGCTTAAGTTACAATACAATGAGTTTATGTGGAAAATTCAGCTTAATGCTGGGAATTATCCAGAAATGAATTATACTATTACTATCAGCAGCACATTAAACTTGTGTGCTACATGATTATAGTTGTATTTTTATTCAAATATATTTTTTTACTAATACGTTATTTTTACTAATGTATGCGCTTAACATATTTTTATAGAGGTATTATAGTACTATTAATATATTGGCAAATTTTATTGGATGTAACTTGATCATGTAATGTAATGTTAAATGTAAATGTTTTTGTCAGTGGTGTTTTATGGTAGTTCTGATGATGTCCCATGGACGAATGCACTTAACTACCTATTAAAGAGATGTAGAATTTTAGCTGTGTTACTGACTTTGATTTACAGATGGAAGCTTTCAGCTTGCTGTGCACAATTCCTGGGGCCAGTATCTTTTCTTTGTGGTTAAATTTGGTCCTGAGTTTGTGGCATACAGATATGGCTTTTTGTTCTCTTTTGGTCACCATGAAAGGCAGTGTAGTGGGTGATCCTACTGGGGCTGTGTACTGAAAAGAACACAAAGCTGTTTTAACAGGGCTTTCACAACTGAGACAAAACAGGGTGAGGAACTCTTGAGCTACACAGCCAGCTGCCATGCATGAAGCAACACAGCTGGAGGAAGTGTCAGCAGTCAGAACATACCCGTCAACTGTCCAAATTTTCACAGAATGCCAATTTTTGCCTCAAATTTTTAGTCTGTTCCTTGTAAAATGCTGTTTCTGTCAAAACACTGAAAATTGAACTCACTAAATAATGACATACATTTTAGCTTTGGACTTCATATCTTTCATAAAATGCATGTTAACACAAATCCTGTTATTCTAGAAAAGTTTATAAGCGAAATATTTAAAATCTGTCCCTATTTTTGTTTCTTTGCCTCCTGTTATTTTAGGCTTTATCCAGATTTCTTGTACAAAGAGGTTGAGAGTTATGTGCCAGAAGAGCACGAACTGTGAGGCAGGAGGCAATGACCATCCTGACTACATTAGTTTAGAGGTGTGTGTGTCAAGAGATGCTAAAGCTGATACTTAACAGATGCCCAGGAAGCAGGCGTTCATGGCAAATGATCATAATCAAAACTCCAAAAGATGTGGACATCCTACAAAAGGGCCTCGCTGAGGCAGATGCCTGGTGTCAAAGCCATGGCCTAAAGCTCAATGCCAAAAAGTGCATTGTCATCCTTTTAGTAAAAACTCTGTACCCATGAACTACCACATAGGCGGTAGTCTACTTAACACCAAAAGTGTGATAAGAGACCTTGGGACACAGATGGACAGTAGTCTCTCCTTTGATAATCACATTGCCACAGTAGTCAGGAAATCCTTCTACGTGGCACACCTCATCACAAAAGGTTTCTCATCCAGGAAAAAAGAGGTCATTGTTCCCATCTACTCATCACTCATTAGACCCATTATAGAGTACAATGCCCCTTTTGGTATGTACCTCACAAGACATCTACAACAACTGGAAAGGCCACAGAAATACCTCACAAAGAGGATTACTGGCCTCAAACAGATGCCCTATGCAGACTGTCTAAAAAAACTGCAGCTTTACTCCATTGCATATCGCCTACTCAGAGACGATCTCTACCTAACATACAAAGCTATGTAAAACCCAGAGCTGTTGGATATGCTTCACTTAAAGAAATCCCAATCCCTATGAGCTGCACGCTCTAGGGACCTAAACCTTGTCACCACAATAAACAGAACATGCTGGAGGGATATATTCCTGTCCCAGAGACTTCCCATACTCTGGAACAAACTACCTATCTATATCAAACAAAGCCCCTCATTAGCACTCTTCAAGAAAAATCTTGATGATTGGATGGGGGATAGGAAATTCACCCCAGGGATCACTTCTGTGGCTCTGCTTGACAGTGGCACAGGAAATAACTTTCTTGGGTGGCGAAAGCCAGGGTACCTTTTGGCTAGGCTTATATAGGCCCTAGGGCCAATAGCCTAGTGCCAAACTATGAACATATGAACCTATGATGACCAGCCATAAAAGACAGCCCTCTGAGAAAAGACATCTCATGCCATCATGGTCATCACCAAGGATTCCATCATGCTCAAGGCTGCTACCTGCATACTGAGTAGTGCTAGTTGGAACATCAGCTCAGCATGCTGACCACTGCAGCCAATATGGAAAATCTGTCATCCAGTGTGATGTAGCCAATGGATGGAACATTTCCAATGACAGCAACAGTGTGTACACTACTCTATACAATAAAAAAACATTATAGGGTTGGATGAGGATGTTAGGATGGTCACTGTCATATTCTGTCTTATGAGTATGAAAAGCCAGGCTGCATATGATGCAATGTTTAAAGTCATAGTGGGTATTGCAAAAAGTGCAGATGTATACTGCAACCCAGATTTGTCATGATAGATGTTGAGCGGGTATCATACACTGCCCTCCATCAGGCGTACCCTCAGGCAAAAGCACATGATTGCCTTTTACACCTGGGCCAGATCTTATGGTGGCATGTGCAGCAGTTAGACCTATGTATATGCCATGTTACTGAACTCTCCCTCAATACAGAGGTTAAACAACTACTTGCTCTGGCATACCTTCTGCTGATAAGACATAGGTTCTGTGTACGCAAGTTTATGTGATCAGTGCTCACATGAGGCCTTATCACTGTACAAGTGATTCAGTGACCACTGCATGCTTGGGAAGACACAGGCATATGACACTCATGTCCTTCAGGCACAGCAGGCCTCACCACTTTTCCCATCAACATTCTGGTCTGTGCAGAAACTTGCTTCATGCATGTAAAATACTCTTGAGGGATAGCACTACTGCCTCATGGCACTTTGTAAATCAAGTGTGATGGGGATGCATTTGTTGCTTTATAGCCTTGTTTTCGGAACAGGACTACTTGGACAAGGTAGCTGCATGTGGCTTACCACCATCACCTAAGAGGGGGAAGCTGGGTACAGCAGACAGATGCCCTATGCCAGTTCACAGAAAGGAGGAGGTTGCACATTGATACCAACTTCATGAAGGCTTTAACAGACGATCTGTAGCTGTATTACATACTTTTTTTTATTTATTTGTCCTTTGTTGACCAGGTTAATCCCACTAGTGTAGTAGTCTGCTTTCAAAGGACACCCAAGCTGGTATTTATATTGCTATGGGAAATTTGGCCAGGGCATCATAGCTCTTCCCCTACTCCTTCTGATAGGTGCCATGGGATCTTTTATATCCACCTGAGATACCACCAATTTAAGCAAATGTGATTCTGTTTAACATCTCATCTGAAGAATGGCACACTCAGGAGTGCAGCACCCCCCCCTGAATTTACCTGGTGTGATAATAGAACCCACAGTCTTCTGCACAAAGGAAAGTATGCTATCTGTTGCACCACTAACACTGCTACATAGTACTGATACACAGTTGTGTGCTCTGTTGTTGTTGTTGTTGCTGTTGTGTCTTTCGGCTTTTCCTGGTTAGGGGTCACCACAGTGGAACTCCGGTCCGCTGATGATTGGCAGTAGATTTTTACATGCCGAGTTGCCAGCCCTGATGCACAACCTTCAACGAAGGTACGCCCATTCACGCATGTCTCCACACAGAAGACGCTCTAGCTGAGAATTGAACAGGATAACATCTTACTGTGAGGCGACAACGCTACTGCAGCACCACCACCGCGGATAATTGTTATGACATATTTTTTCCCCCACAGTATACAAGATGTCATACATGTTATACATTATGACAGGATATTGGACATGGCAGTAGTCATGTCATACTGATAGATCAGGACTTTGTGTTACTTTTCAAACTCTACATTAATGACTTTGACAGACTAATGGACTAAAATTGTGCACACATGTTTTACCATGGATTACAGTATGTGTAGTAAGCATTTTCTGTTGTACATATCTTTTCTGTAATGTATTTTAGATGGCCTCATTTGTGGAATACATGAGGATGCCTTCTGTTGGTGGAGGAGTAATGTATTATTGCTATTACAGATATGAAGTACAGAGTGCTGCTGTGGATTTCTGTTAGCATCACTTTTTTTGCTTGTATTCACGTCACTGCTAGTGTGGCCTAGCTTGGATTAAAACATATGTGCATTTGATAAAGTTGTGTGAAATATGTTGTTTTCCTTTAGCTACTTATTTGCTATAGTGAGGAGGTAAAGGTGTATTTGCCTGCTATTGGAATGCCTGCTGAAGCAATGACTATTGTGACCATATAAATGGTCACATAATACATTATAATGCACCAGCCCATTTGTACTGTTGCTGTTACCTCCACTGCAGCTGTTATTGTCAGATATGTGGCTACATGCATTTAATGCTGGTATAATCTGCTGTTTTTGATGTACAACTGGAGACCCTTAATGTGTGACATAGTACCTTTGTATGCATGGCATGCACATACCATTTATGTGACTGCAGATGAGTGGGTGCTCCATGGTTCCCTCCTTCTTACAGAGGATTAGTATATATTCATATATCTTGTATTGCTATATGTACCACACTACATTTCACTTAGGTTAGTCATCTGTATGCTGGTTGGGCCAAAACTGCATGTCTTATTGTGTTTTTACATTCTTTGTTTCTTTACTGGGACCTGCCTGCTATTCCCATGATTTATTATGCATTAATAATGTGTCGGGCGGTGCAGTGGTACAGGGTTAACATTGTCGCCTCAAAGCAAGAGGTTCTTTGGTTCGATTCTCAGCTGGAGCGCCTTCTGTGTGATATCTGCATATCCTCCCTGCATTCTTGTGAATTTCCTCTGGGTACTCTGGTTTCCTTACACATTCCAAAGACATGCATCTGGAGAGTTTCACCCCAGACCTCTGCTCAAAATAGGCTCTGTCCTAGTTAGACTTTCCTGGTCAACAAATGTTAAATAAATACATTTATTGTTATGCCCCTCATGTTATATCATCACATAACTGGCATTTTTTTTTGTTTTTATTTCTGTCTGCCTTGTTATTCTGCCATCATACTGATCAGCATAGCAGTTTTTTTCTCTAGATTTTTCAGATTTAATTGATTGTGTTTATACTCATTTTTAGTATTCCACCTTAAATTTGTTCTGGTGCATATTTCCCTGAAGGTGGTTATACATGTTAGATGGATTTTTAAGTATAATATGGGTGATTATTTATTTTCTACTGCTTTTCTTAATGTCTTATGTAGTTTGTCAAGTTTAATAGGTTCAGCAAGTAAATACAATACTCATATCGACCATTTCATGATGTCTAGTCCACATTCATCCTAATGTCTTTCTGGGCTAATTCATCCTTGTGTACATGAGACATGGAGAAAATGCTTTTGCCTACTTGTAGGACAACCCAAAAGAAAAGTGTGAATTTCTGTATTCAGTTAAGGGGAAGTAAAGTACCATAATCCTGATTGTTATTATTCTTGCATAGATAAAAATCTTAAAATTATGAAAATAATCTAATAGGCATGCTGCTATAATACAATCTGGAACACGTTATACATCTATTAACAAGAAGTGCGATTTTAGGTCTCATCTAACTAACTTGTATAAATCTATTTCAGTACATTTATCCTCTCAGAACTTTGGGGAAATGACAGAATTATAGTTCTATGTGAATTAAAGACATTTTATAAATTAAACATTAAATCAAATGCATTATTAAAAGTTAAGAGGTTTTAAATGAGGAAGTTATCCAGACATTTTTGGCCATTTGCTCAGCTAGAACTAAAATGATTTCTGGATAAACCTTTACAACATAGGTACATCATAGAACTATTAATAAGACAACATATTTATTGCCTTGATGTATAAGGTCATGGGATCATACTTGTCTAATTTTTATAACAGTAGTAAATGGTGATGTCCACTCTAGTGAAATAAAAAAACAGTAAAAATAAATAAATATAAAAAGCACCATCAATAAATCCTAAACTGAAAAAAGAAGGCATTTTATAGTCCTTAAAAATGTCAGACTCCCTTATACGACATGTGCCCATAAAATTATTAAATGATTATGGGGATCAGTTGTCATCAGTGTAAATGAATGTAATTTCCTAGATGGCTGCTTGGAATTCTAACTTCCATATGTTATAAATTCAGAAAAAAAAAGATCTTTATAAGGTTTCAGTACAGTAGATAGTGCAGGACATACATTCAAATGCTGTACAACTAACAGGGTCAGAGTAATACTAGGCTATTAGGTAAGGGGAGAAATGAGTATCACAGGCAAAAGATCAGAAATTATGCATGCTAATCAGAATAAATTATTATAGCTTATAAACCAATTATTAAACACGCGAAACCAACCAGAAATATAATAGTTCTGAGTGACTATAATCTTAATGTTCTAGAACTCACTTATAACAGGTTAATGGACTTCCTCCCAGTTCTTGGATTCATTCAAATAATTAGCAAGCCAAAAGAACCTAAATTTAGGTTAGAAACACTCCCTTATTGGCATCATAATTTTAAGTATTTCCAACACTGTATGTAATATTGATGTCCTTCCCCCACTGCTTAATGACTAGTGCCTTTTAATGTTTGTTCTAAAATTCCCAAATAATAAACCCCGTATATTAACTACCTGTCATCCCAAACACATATGCACACACACACACACACACACACACACACACACACACACACACACACACACACACACACACACACACACACAGTCTCTGTCCTAAAAGATGAGCTTTCAAAAACCAGCTGACAACCCATCCTATATAAAGATAACCTACTCAGTAATTGCATCAGCTGTTACTTGTACACTACTAAAACTACAAGACAAACATTGTCCAGTGATCTTCAGACTATGTAAACACCATAACGAATGTCTTACTAAGGAACTTAAGGCTTTTTACAAAGTAAGACATGCAGCCTAGCATCACTGAAAGTTTGCCCCAGCAAGAGAAACAGAAATAAATTCATTTTGTTAAGGACTCTACCTAAGAAAATTACGAGAAGGCACAAAGTCAGCTACTTCCAGACAGCCCAGCTCTATCTTCCATATAATTATAAATTATTCTAGAACTTAGTAAACTGTGTCAATAGGTAGTCCAAATTTGAATATTCCATACAATAAGACTCTGTTTCAACCTCTTCCAAAACCATTCCCCCATTAGGTTTTTACAGAGAATATTTACACACCCCACCTAACCTCTGCGGTGGTGCAGCGGTAGCGTTGTTGCCTCACAGCAAGAGGTTCTCCCCTCCGATTCTCGGCTGGAGTGCGGGGTGTGCCTTCTGTGTTGAATCTGCAAGTCCTCCCCGCGGTTGGGTGGGCGTTCGAAAGGCATGCGTAAATGGGCGTGCCTTCGTTGAAGGTTAAATGACGAGCTAGCACCTCGATGTTCGTGAAAATCTACTGCCAATCATTAGCAGACCGGAGTTCCGCTGTGGCGACCCCTATCCGGGAAAAGCCGAAAGACAACAACAACATTTACACTCCCACCTATCCCTTATTTTTTATACTTTTATGTGTTTATTTATTATTAAATTATTTATATAAACTAGAAGATAAGCTTAAATGAAACACTTCAGCAAATAAATAATGCAGCAAAATAAATGTCATCTGAAGCATGGCGTGTGGCATACCTTGTGAATGCCCAGTTTTCACCTACCAAGTTTTCTAACCTAAATCTTCCCATTTCTGACCTAGAGCCCTCTGTATACACCCCGCCATTTTATTTGCAGAGAATTAGGAGAAAGGATGAGAAAGGGTAGATCATGCCTGCTCAACTTGGTCAAATTCTGTAAATCAGTCACCAGAGCTGTGGATGAAGGCAAGGTGGTTCATACAGCCTACCTTGATCTGGCCAAGGCCTTTGTTACCATTCCCCACTCAGGAATCATAGAAAAACTCAGTAAGCTAGGCATCAACTCCTATATTACTAGGTAGGTTGCAAACTGGCTCACAGGTAGAACCCACAGTGTGAAAGTAGCTGACTCCAAGTCAGACTGCCAACCAGTCACGAGTGGAGTCCCACAGGGTTCAGTCCTGAGTCCTCTCCTGTTTGGTATCTCCTTCTCTGAAGTCAAGGCCAACACAAAGGGACTCTGGCTGACAAAGTTCACAGACGATTGCAAGTTGGGAGCTATTATTAACTCCCCAAGTGATGTTGACATCCTACAGAAAGGCCTCACTGAGACCAACGACTGGTGTCAGAACCATAGCCTTAAGCTCAATGCCAAAAAAATGTGTCGTCATCCCCTTTGGGAAAACCCCAGTTCCCATGAATAACCACATTAATGGTAGTCTACTAAACACAGAAGGCGTTATAAGAGATCTGGGAACACAGGTTGACACAACCTCTCTTTTGACCACCACATTGCCACTATGGTCAGAAAGTCCTTCTATGTGGCACATATCATTACTAAGGGTTTTGCATCCAGGAAGAAAGAGGTCATTGTCTCCCTCTACTCTTTCCTCATTAGGCCAAACATTGAGTACAATACCCCATTTGGCATGTGCCTCACTAAACACCTGCAACAACGGGAGAGGCCGCAAAAGTACCTCACAAAGAGGATCCTAGGCCTTAAACATTTGTCCTATATGGACAGACTCAAAAATCTCCAACGATTCTCTGTCTCATATCACCTACTTAGAGGCGATCTCTGCTTGACTTACAAAGCCATGTCAGACCCATCTTCTGTTAGAAATGCTACATCTAAAGAAATCCCAATCCCTCTGCACCACACACTCCAGAGACCTAAACCTCATTACCACAATCAACAGAACATGCTGGAGGGTCAGGTTCATAACCCACAGACTACTCATGCTATGGAATAGAGTTCCCATACATGTCAAGCAGAGCACCTCACTGGCCCTCTTCAAGAGAAATCTTGATTAGTGGATGGGAAATAGAAAATTCACCCCGGGGATCACTCCAGTGGCTTTACTCGACAGAGGGACTGGGAACTAAGGTCAGGTGGCATGATGCCAGGGTAATCCTATGGGCTAGGCTTGTAAAGGCTCCAGGGCCATTAGCCTAGTACACACCTATGGTTAGATTCCCCTCAGATGTCCCCACTAAAGCAGGTGGCAGTTAGCCCTGGTTTATCACATTTTGTAAAGATTATATCATTCCTCCATCCATGCAATCAATGTCTCATTAAAAATACTATGCCATCAGAATGGAAGCAAATAATAGATTAGTTCCAAATCAAGCCAAGCCTACTAACACTAAAGACTTTAAGCTAGTTGCTATACAGCATACTTTTGGAAAGGTTTTTGAAAAAATAAGGTTTATGCATCTCAACCCAGCCTGGGGGATGCACAAGCCAGTGTATTTCTTCATGCTGGTCCCAATCCCGGACAAATGAGAAGGGTTACATCATGAAGGGCAACTGGTGTAAAATATTTTCCACCTCAAATATGCGGACAATGATACAGATTTCCATACCGGATTGGTTGAGGCCCGGATTAACAATGACTACTTCCAGAACTATTATCTAACAGGGTGCTGATGGAAATTGGGCTACTGTTGGTCAAAGAAGAAGAAAAGGGGGAAGGCATGCCCAGAGGCAGGAGGAGAGGAGGAAAGTTAGGAGTGTGGAAGTGAGGGTAGGAACTTTGAATGTTGGCACTATGACTGGTAAAGGGAGAAAGCTAGCTGATATGATAGAGAGAAGGAAAGTTGACATATTGTGTATGCAACAGACCAGATGGAATGGGAATAAGGCAAGGTGTATCGGAGGAAGGTTCAAATTGTTCTACCATGGTGTGGATGGGAGGAGAAATGGGGTAGGGGTTATCCTGAAGGAACAGTATGCCAAGAGTGTTTTATAGGTGAAAAGAGTATTGTACATAGTGATGTTTATTATGCTGGAAATTGATGGTGTGATGATGAATGTTGTTAGTGCATATGCTCTGCAAGTTGGATGTGTGATGGATGAGAAAGACACATTTTGGAGCGAGTTGGATGAAGTAGTGGAGAGTGTACCCAAGGGTGAGAAAGTGGTGATTGGAGTGGATTTTAATGGGCATGTTGGTGAAGGAACAGAGGAGATGAGGAGCTGATAGGTAGGTATGGTGTTAAGGACAGGAATGCAGAAGGTCAGATGGTAGTGGATTTTGTGAAAAGGATGGACATGGCTATGGTGAATACATATTTTAAAAAGAGGGAGGAGCATATGGTGATGTACAAGAATGAAGGATGATACACACAAGTGGATTATATCCTATGCAGGAGGGCCAGTCTGAAGGAGATTGGAGGCTGCAAAGTGGTGACAGGGAAAGTGTAGTTAGGTAGCATAGGCTAGTAGTCTGTAGGATGAAATTGGTGATCAAGAAGAAGAGGAGGAGAGTGAGGGAAGTGCCAGGATCAAATGGTGGAAGTTGAAAAAGGATAACTGTAAGGTTGAGTTCAGGGAAAAGTTAAGACATGCACTGAGAGGCAGTGAAGAGTTACCAGATAGCTGGGCAGCCACAGCAGAGGTGGTAAGGGAGACAGCAAAAAGGCACTTGGTGTGACATCTGGACAGAGGAAGGAGGACAAGGAGATGTGGTGGTGGAATGAGGACGTACAGAGGAGTATACAGAGGAAGAGGTTGGCGAAAAAGAAATGGGATTGTCAAAGAGATAAAAAAAGAAGACAGGAGTATAAGGAGATGAGGAGTATGGTGAAGAGAGAGGTGGCAGAGTCTAAGGATACAGCATATGGTGAGTTGTATGAAATGTTGGACACTAAGGAGGGAGAATAGGACCTGTACCCATTAGCTAGACAGAGGGGCCAAGCTGGGAAAGATGTGCAGCAGGTCAGGGTGATAAAGGATAATGAGGTAAACATACTCACAAGTGAGGAGAGTGTGTTGAGCAGATGGACAGAGTACTTTGAGGGGCTGATGAATGAAGAGAATGAGAGAGAGAGAAGGTTGGATGATGTGTGGATAGTGAATCAGGAAGTGCAATGGATTAACAAGGAGAAAGTAAGGACAGCTATGAAGAGGGTGAAGAATGGAAGGGCTGTTGGTCCAGATGACATACCTGTGGAAACATGGAGGTGTTTAGAAGAAATGGCAGTGGAGTTTTTAACCATATTGTTTAATGAAATCTTTGAAAGTGAGAGGATGCCTGAGGAGTGGAGAAGAGTATTGGTACCGATTTCTAAGAAAAAGGGTGACGTGCAAAGCTGTAGTAACTACAGTGAGGTAAAACTGATCAGTCACAGCATAAAGTTATCTGAAAGAGTACTGGAAGCTAGGTTAAGAAGGGAGGTGATGATTAGTGAGCAGCAGTATGGTTTCATGCTGGGAAAGAGCAGTACAGAGGCAATGTTTGCTCTGAGAGTGTTGATGGAGATGTATAGAGAAGGTCAGAAGGTGTTGCATTGTGTCTTTGTGGACTTAGACAAAGCATATGATAGGGTGCCTAGAGTGGAGTTGTGGTATCGTATGAGGAAGTTGGGACTGGCAGAGAAGTATGTAAGAGCAGTACAGGATATGTATGAGGGCAGTGTGACAGTGGCGAGGTCTGAGGGGTCTATATCAGAACATCGAAGTATTGAAACTTCGAATGTTCTGATATCGAACACTATTCAGCGAACGTTAAGAATAGCGAAGCTGCAGAACAGTGAATTCTTTCCCCGGGAAAGAATTTGGTTGGCCGTTTCTGTGGCTTCACTATTCTTAGTGCTGTGGTGGAAAGTTATGGGTTGGGTTCAGGTAAGTGTGCGATTGTTTGTATGTTAGGGTTAGGGGCGGGTTAAGTGAGTTAGGGTTAGGGCGCGGGTTAGGCATGTGTGTGATAGTGACAGACTTTAGGGTTAGGGGAGGTTTAAGTGAGTTAGGGT